>NC_142248.1:19057045-19357045 GCF_052056855.1 Sturnus vulgaris | reverse complement strand
GCTACAGGCATTTTATCCCAACAGCTCTCATCTGTTTCAAGTGAAGCATTTTATCAAGGTACTATTTCACTGAAGTGTGAAGTGGCAAAAGTTATCCTCATACAATCTGTTCAGTTGTAAATGTCATTTATGATTAGGCTTTTATCATTGCTGTTTTATTTTATGCATAATTAGAAGTTTAAAAACTGATATTTACATGGAAGTTTTATAATTTGTTCTATAAAAAGTTATGAAAAACATTTTCTTGATGAGAGAAGCTTGATAGAATGATCCAGATTTGAAATTCTGAGCTATTCTCATCTAAATGAAAACTGCCTACTAAAGAAGAGACTGAATTTCCAGAAATGATGTGATTTATTTGCTGTTTAGTGCAGAACAGACTTTTTAAAAATGTGTTTCTATTATTTACTATACAAGAGGAGTTCTGAGCAATAAGCACTTTCTCCATTTGAAATGTTGCTTTTTGAACTTAGAGAAGTGCAGATGTGAAAGGATCAGAAGCAAGCCACACAAACATGTAAATTCCTTCTCTAGTCCATACCAAAACCCCCTGTGCTCTAGTTTACTTACATAATGTTTCCTTTTCAATTACTATGCAGTCAAGACAAGCCAGTCATAAATATATTCACACACACCATAGTATGTGACTTTACTCATGTACAGAAAAACTACATGCTTTTCATCTGACAAAGCTGTCTTCTCACATCTCCTGCTCTGAGAGAGAAAAAATGGTGCAATCAATGGACAGAAAAATCCTCTATGATGCTTTTGAAAACAATTTTCAGTTACAAGAGGAAAATCATAATTACTGTTGCTCTCAGTGGGCTGGAATTCTCACGTTTAATACTGGGCTGTTATTTTCTTTTTGAACACTAATTCTATCAGAGTCAACAAAGCTTCCTAATGCATATCTTGTTAAAGTGTGTACAGTGACAGTGGAGCCCAGCACGCAGATGGCATTTCAGCAGTAGATATTCACTGTGCATGAGTAGATGGTGCAGACTGCTAAAAGTGTGGGTCAAGTCATATTAGAGACTGAATCTCTGGGGAGATAATGCTGCTAATGAGACACCATGGAAAGAGGGGAGAAAAACCACGACATGGGAAGGAATTTAATATCCATAAACTCTCTATACATGAAAAAGATCCTCATACAGGAGGCTCTTAAAGAGAGTGATCTGAAGCATGTTCTGAATTTACTTCATGTTGAAATATGAGTCAAAAAGCAGGTAGCCTCCTGGTCTGGACATAACTACTGCTTGTCAACATAAACAGCTATAAACTTTGGAGAACTATATTTGTTTCATAGAAGTAAGAAAATCTAAGTGAAAACTGTCTAATTTATTTTAGCAAATCCATCTTCTTCCATGTTAGCCAGAAGTCCAGAGACCTTACCTGTCCTCCTGAAGAAATACTATTTTAAAGGAGTCTTTATTTTCCATTCTATCATGTGCATTTTAAGTGGAACAGTTAGTGAAACTTTGAAAGTGGAACACAGTGGAGATGAGATGAATAATAAACTAAAATTTGCTTCTAGCCAAAAAAAAACTTTAATTTTTTTTCTTCTTTTTTTCTGCCAAGCTCCCATGTCTTTACTTCCTTCCAGTTCCCAAAGGACAGAAGATAATAGCTCTCAACACAGACACTGCAGAACGGGTAAGATGTCTGTAATGTATAATTCAACTTGACTTCTCCAGTCTGTAATATAAGAAATGGTGCTGTTATCACTTTTTATAAAGAGCTAGCATTCATTTATTGGTTGCGTCTCCTTTGGTTTTTTATCCTGTGTGTGCTAATCTGCATGGGAGAAAACATTGAAGGGAATGATGAATAGACTGGACACTCCAGGGAATAAGGATTATTTATGAAGCTACTCCAGTTCAGTGAACAGTGTAATTCACGTCAAAGTGTGTGACTGAAGCCCAGTGAATTACAAACTTCACTCTAGGAGAGGATTTGAAATCTGGATTTCAAAGGAAGGCAGTGACAAGGCAGTGTTTAAAATAAAGGTAATGTTTAAAGTGTTAAAGTGTTTAAAACCTTTTCTACTACATGCCTAAGAAGCCACAGCTCCAAAACTGCATTTTTTGGATCACAGATACTATTTACTATTTGCAACTATTTCACCATGTTGCAAAACTTGCTTTGAAGGTCATTTTTGCTCATGAACAAAATGAAGTTTTAAAATGCTTGCGATAGAAGTGTGTGAGAAATTGCTATAGATAACATTCTACAGAGAGTGTTAGCAGATTTTCTTGTCTATGTGATATTTTAGGATAAAAGATAGCATTTTATGGAAAAATACGCTGCTATGAGTGACTCTGAGTTGCCTCGTGGTTTCTTTACCTGGATTAAAAATGCAGATGGACAAGTGAACAGAAAAAAATATGGGACATTGAAGACTGTGTCATTCTTCTTCATTCCTTCCTTCAGATCCTATGTTAGAAAGTTGCAGTGATAGTCTATATACAACTTCTGAGAATCTCCTAGTCATCCAACAAGCCAGGCAGGATTTTTAAAGGCAATCATTAATTATTCTACTCAAAGAAGTCTGCTGCAGGTATCCTGAATGGAATTGGTCTTCCTACCCCGTCCCCTATTTTGCCAAGGTTCTTGACACGTAAGCCATTCAGAACTAGACTAAACCCTATTTTTCCCAGACAGCTTCCTCCCTTCAGGTCTTTTTTTTTTCCTTCATTATATTAAATAATTTTTATCACAGCTTTCCTTTTTAGAGGGATGACAGGAAGGGCTATTTAGCTTTCCACCCCTGTTTCTTTGTATTTTCAGTCTTCTCTCTTTTACCCTGACTCTGTCACCTGGGGTTAGGGCACACGGTGGCCCCTGAGCGCCAGTGTCTGGGCAGAGCCTGAGCTCTCTCCCGTGCCTGTGAGTTGGCTGATTGCATTAGGATGGCTGTCACAGCTTGGACAGAAGGTGGGCGGTTTTCAAGGATCTCTTCCCTACGAAAATATGGCTGCAAGAGCACAGTCACCCTGAGGACTGGAGGATCTGGGACACGCAATTTTTTTTTTCTTCACTATGGACCAGCAAGAAGCAGATGAAAAAACCGTGCAGTTGAAAAAAAACAAATAAACCCTTGACACGGCGTATTTAAGACAACTCTCTAACTGTACAAGCCTTTCAATAATGCACTGATATTCTCATTCTTGATATAGGCTAGCACTCAGGATGATCTGTTTCGTGACCTTCCCTGGCGCTGAGACTGACAGCCCTGTGTTTCCCTGTATCCTCCTTCCAGCCTTTTTTGTGGACACTCATCACGTGTGACAGCCTCCAGCCAAGTGTGACTCCCCCAGCTACCCAGGGCTGCAGGTAGATGATGGGAGTGCCTCAGGGAGCCCTTCTGCCACCTCCTTTGGTCCCCTTGGGGCAATTCCCTCTGGCCCCATAGACTGGTGCATGTCTGTGTGCTACAGCAGGTTCTGAGCATTTCCCCTTAGCCTCTGGGGCTTCATTCTGCCTCCTGGCTCTGTCTTCCAGCACAGGGGACTGGGTACCTGGAGAACAGCGAGTAGCAGGGATTCTTATCTGGCATGCATTTCTTCATTTTCATGAAACTGATATATAAGTACCGTACCAAAAATAGCAGCATCTTATAATTTTTGCTGGAAATTAAACTTTTAACAGGCATTGAGATATTAATCCTTGTATTGAAAGCAGAAGATGATTGTTAGGAATCCCTAATAATGAAAATAATTCAGATATTATAAGCTTTATTTAATCTTTTCTACATAATAAGATGCTGATGGAAATATTGTATTCATTGTCCTGTAAGTACTGCTCTAATTTCTTTATTTTTTTCTGTAACTGCTAGCCATGTAAAAATAAATCCAAAGATTGTTCAATGCCTTTTGGGCAGACAGGCATGATAAGCACTTTTTTTCAGACGTACAACTTACTACAAACTGTGTTTTGAATAATGAAATAAAACCTTAAAATGCAAATATTTTTTCAACTGCTTGTAGGGTGTGTAAAATAGCATTAAACCACAAGTTAACATTCAGATATCCATTAAAACAAGGACTACCAAAGAGCTATAACTTCTTGTTAATCTAGTATTAAAACATTGTTATCTGGTCTGAAGCCTCTACATTAAGAATGCTCCAAGTCCTTCACAGGGACATTACATGATCTGTCTTCCATCAGAGCTGAACTCAGGGATTTTTAGTGTCAACAAATTAAACCAAATGTCATGCAACTGTCTTGCCTAACAGCCTTGCTCAACAGGGAGCCCAGCAAGCTCACTTCAGCTGAAATAACCTCAAGATCGAGACAGAGTTTCAGATATGCAAATAGGCAGAAAAGCAAGGTCAAGCAACAAAACACTGAATGATTCACAGTCTTGAGACAAAATTTCATGCCTAGTGATGCTGATATACATCTATTTCTTCTGCAACACAAGGAATAACTGTAACTCACACAATTCAGTCCCAATACATCAAGATCTGTGTTCATTGAATGAAAAGTTGATAAATCTAAGTAATAAGATGGACTGGCTATTTTTTTCTTTTTTGTTTTAAAATTGAGCTGCTGTTACATTGTGTCTGCTGTGACAACCACCTAATTCTATCTTTGTTCATTGCTACCTAGACAAGCATGAAAAAATTAAGGGTTTTGGACACCTCGAGTCTAATGATTATACTAATGACTAATTAGTTCTAATGACTATACTATTTAGGTCTTTACTAGTCTAAGCATGGCTAAAGATGATTTTTAGAGGATGAGTTAACAGGATTTATTAAGTTTGCTGCGGTGGTTTAAAAGTTTATTGAGTGCAAACTGATGGTAGAAATCTTAAAACTGTTGATTCTGTGAACAAGGAGAGGACAGAGTACAGCTACCCTATAAAATACTAATAGTAACCTGCATCCACTGAGCACTGAATTTTCATACAAAGTTAGAACACTTAACTGAGAATGAAAATACCTGATAGTTAAGTTCTGTCATTGGAACTGCGACTCCTGAAAAAAATAGCTTTGAGTGATATTTTCAAAAATACCACAACTATGGTTAAAATTTCCAAAAGACTTTATGCATTTTTGAAATGTAATTTACATTTGAAAAATTACATGGAATTTAAAATCTCATAGCAATTCAATAATACATAACTTTTCAGTTAATTGTGCATAAAAATGTAATATATGGTCTTGAGTTAAGCAGATAATTTTTGAAATTTTTCTTTTAATATAAAACCAAACCTAAAGACCAAATACGTTTTTATTTAGGAATATTATTATTGAACTATACTAGAGAAAACCACACTTGACCACTAGTTTTCAAAATATTGCCTTCTCTCCCCCTGCCCTCAGTTCAAGCATCTGTAATTTTGAGATATACAATATATGCATAACATGCCATATATTGATATCTAGATATTAAAGTATGAAAATGTATCTAGAATATTGTATGCTTATTTCATTCACATATTATATGCAGTAATTCCTTGCAAAGCAAAGGCTTGTCCTCTAATGTGATCTGATGTGACCAATAAATCATGGATAAATTATTAATAATTAATTTAAATGGTAACACTTCAGCTCCTGAAATGTCTTTAAAATATTTCTTTATCCTAATACTCAACAGACAAATTATTAAGCACTAAAAAATTCCTTATCTCTGCCACATTTTTGTGAAAGAAAACATGTTTCTGCTGCTGTGTTAAAGAATGCCAAGATGTTTTATCTTCTGTCCAGATGTTAAGTCATAGGATTTTGCAAGTTTCAAAATACTGCAAGTGAGAAGTGATATCTCCATTATTTTTTTCAGGTGAGCAGTTTTAAAATAATCTAAATGACATTGCAACTCCTGAGACTCTTCTGCTCAAGTTAAAATAAGAAATTCAGGAGGTGATTTCAGTATCTTCTGCCTATGGTGGGAAACTGCTTGTCTGACAAGACAGTATTTCCTGCCCATTGCCCTAGAAGGATCAAACATAAAATCCCACATAAGACAGAACATCTGTTTATCCCCACAATCCCTTCCCCATTCATCCATGCAGGCTGGATGTATATCCATTCTGAGCTTTCCTTCATCCATCAGGAAGGAACTGTGGAAAGTCGTTAACACAACCTGCAGAGCTCCATGTGTAACTGAGTGACATTCTGCAGCCTCTGCAAAGCACATGCCTGTTTTGAGTACTCTTTTCTTGCCCTTAGTATTAACTGTCACTATAAATAGTTACTTTTGGGAAAATACACTCTTACACAACACTGGATAGCAGCAGAATTTAAGGGGAGTATAAATGCTGACTGAATAAGATATTCTTAGCAGCAGCTGCCAGATAGTTTGATCTTTGTTCATTAGTAGCAGTATTAAATGTGTCTAAATAGAGCCTTTCCTAATTAGCTTTAGTGACAAAAGGGAGTGTTCTAAGCCACATCATCCGAATTGGCTGCAGGGAGAGATTCCAAACTAGACTCAAGGTACCATGTAAAATATTCCACTGTAACTCATCTTCTGCTATTGTAATTCAGGTCCTTCCTAAGCTTATTAATTCAGAAGGAGTCCTAATGATAATATAATCCTCTTATGTTTGTAGTGTTTTCTTTTGCAAGAAGTAGGGTAGAACTGCCACTGTGCTATCTAATGAGTCATTAAATTCATTTCTAAATAGTGAGAAAAAGAGGTCACACAGGCATAATTTAGGATTTTGCTTCAACAGTTTAACAGGATTTCTTGCCTGCTTAGATTTGGCCAAATAGTCTTTGAGAATCTTGATTGGTGAAAGATTGGTAATTTTGCTTCTCATTATGAAGAGTTTATAATCCTAAAACAAACTGGTCTTAGAGAACACACTACAGCAAATGCAAGCATTTTAGTCATGGCTGACACATCGAGAGATGTACCAGTAACTCCTGTCCTCATAAACTGTCATTGCTTAGTCCTGATCAAACACTTCGTTTTGCCAGTGAGTTATCACATTCATATTTAATAAAAGACTTACATTTCTGCTTAAATTTCACCAAAGACAACATAAGTTACACATTTATGCTAAGGATTTATTTTAATGATTTTTTTTTAAGATGGCCAGAAATCGTGGTCAACAAAACAGAGATGTATAGCTGTATTGACCTATTTTCTTACCCTGATTTTCCTTCTTTTCCTTTACCAAATTATTTCTCCTAGAAAAACAAAATAACTATATCACTGTTTTCCTTACTTCTTTAATCTTCATGCATCTATCATAAGAATTATTAGTATTATTAAGAACTAAAAATATTTTGTCAGTTTTTGAGCATCCACTATTTTATAGCAAACTTTTAAAACGCAGAAATTGGAAATAAATGTTCTTGTATTTACAAGCTACGTCTTCTGAAAATCACTGGATTACATTTGTTGCTTTTTTTTCATAGAAAAGAAAGCAAAATAAAATTTGTCAGAATAATGGATTTATACCATATGAATTCTATCAAGACAATAAAAACAGTAACGATAGCCAAGAATGTAGAGCACCATCATGAAACTTCGTCATCAAAATCTGTAATCAGGTAATCATTTTTAAATTAAGGGAACAATTTATGAGCAATCCCAGTTCATTAGTCACTAGATAGTTTCTGTATATATTCCACCTCTGCAGTGGGGACTGAGATCATTTGGGTCAAGCTTCCAAATGGTTAATTTCCAAAAATATGTGCTTCAAGAGTTTAAACGTTTCAACCCTTCACCGTAAAAGCCCCACATGAAGACTGACCCTTTTGATGCTTCAGCTATTTTTAAGCTGTCCATCCAGGCTCCACAGTCACACTGCTCTCTGATTTCTGCAGCATTCCTACTTTAAGCAGAAAGGCAGACTTTGGAGCAGCCATCTTGCCAGTGTTATCAACTGTTCACCACATATTGCATGCTTTTGGGAAAAGGCCAATAATGGCTGAGCATCAGGGGTGGAATCATTTCTGCTGGCCACCTTGGGATTTCTGGTGGCTAAAAAAAAGGTGTTTCTCTAATGAGTTAAGGAAAGTAAATATCAGAAGGTCAAATGTGATATAATTAGCTTGAGCTTATTCAAAAATTTAATTTAATATTAGACAACTTTCATTACATTCTTTACAGCCATGTATTGTAAAACACAAGGAGTTCTGCCAGTGGTTTAAAAGGGGTACTAAGAGTAATATCTTTTGGAGAAAAATCAGATTATCCTCCCATTTGTATCAGAGAATGATCACTTGATTTGTCTTTCCTTGAAAACATGGATCTGAATATGGGCGGACACAAAATCTTACCATGCTTTCATCAGTTGCTGCCTTTTGAACTGCCCTGTTTAAATCCTAAACTTCTTGAGATTTGAACTAGTTCTTGTTTTTATTTTACTCAGGATCAGCATAGGTCAGTGAGACATCTGTTCTATCTCTGTGAGAAACAGTTTATAACTACTCTCAGAGAACATCAGAGTAAAATAAAAACAGTTATAAAACATTACCAAAGTTTTAGTCATAACATTGAGAAAACAAACTCCGTATCTCAGTTAAAACAATTCCACTCTTAAATTCAAGATTTGGTTGGCAAGCAAACCTTACAATCGTCAGTGGAAAATTAAACCTGAAGATCATAAATGCAATTAGAGCACTCATCAGACAACATTTTACATTTAATTGCTTGTTAGTTGAAACTAATTGCAATTCAAAACCCAGAGATTTACTTAAGAGGCTAAATTGGATAATATGTACAAACAGATACCATGGGGACTATTCCAACACAGCATAAATCTGGAAAATTGTAACTTGTCACTAAATGGATTCATTTGCTATGGTGGTACACTACGAGCAGAGACAAGTATGAAAGGGAGGACGTGGCAAGCGTGTTCCAGTGCTAATAACTTGATATGTGACTCTGAGATCTGTGCATTTTGGGTGGTAGAGAGAGACCCTCATTTCCAAAACTCATAGTACCTTCCTACAGAACTTTTACATACTCATACAAACACCGTTCACGTGTTGTAATCCCTATTTACTTAATTTCTAAAATAAAGTATAAAAAGTCAGTTAAAGGAATAACATAACTTACTGTAGAGAACCTGCCTGGACCTCTGCACTCAAGAACTATCAAGTCCCAGACTGATGTTCTATAAATGTTTTCTGCATGGTCAGGACACACAGCCTACAAACCCTGTTGAAATTAAGCATGATTGTTATATGTTTCTTGTAACCCCTTGAGAGATGCTTAGATGTGGATATTGCTCCTGAAAGAACTTAAATCTTAATTTTAAAATGCAACTGGATTCAAGAGGGCATAAGGGCCATACTCCATACAGTGCAAAGATTCCTGAACCAAGAAGTAGGGCTTCTTGGTTCTGTTCAAACTCAAGTGTACACTTAGACTATGCCTGGGTCCAGAGCTAGGCTGAGTTCTGAATTTTAATTCAGATTATTCCCATACCACCCCCCACAAGAAGCTTAAACTAGCAAACTCTTCTTGGACTCAGAGCACTTGTATGCTTTTTTTGAAACCAGGCCACTGTTCAGGATTTAGTAGAAAAGGAAAAAGTGAGCCACCATCTGCAAAATATGCAACTCAACTCCTCATCTCATGAGGAGGGCTTCAAATTTGTTAGATATTTGTATGAATGGCATCAGCAATGAATTAACTCCTACTATAGGTAACTGGGCATTGTCTCATCAGCTGCATAGCTGATATTATCGTAGGCAATAAATCAATAGCCATGACCTACTAGATTGCAAGCTATTCAGGCTTCAATTAGCATTAGTATTATTTTCTGCAGATTCCACAGTTCATTAGCAAGACTTGACAGTCCGGACAGCTGGTGCTTTGGAGCACTGCTGTATAGTATTCTTCAGTGACCTTGATGAACCTTTTAAATCACTTTAGCTCTGTTTTGGAGAACAGATTGTCCATGCTGAATTTATAACCTGCACTGCCACTGAGGCAGCTTTCTTGGCCAGCTTCTGTCTCCCAATTTCTGAACATCTGTTATTCAGAAAATCTAAGTAATCACCTGAATGCTGGAGGAACTTACAGGTAGCCAAGTTTATAAGGACATAACTTCCTTCATTTCCTATATAATATAATGGGGTTATGCATTTTTAAAATTTGTATTGTAGTGTGCTTTACAAAATGGAATTATTGAAAGTGAGCTTTTCATCATGTAAATATACTAGCACATTCAGCAATGCCTGAAACTGCTACAGAAGCATTTACTGTCATGCCCTAGAAAAAACGAACTTTGGTCCCTTTACAGTCTCAGATTTTTTTGTTTAATTTCACGGTTGTTGTTTTCTTGCCAGCTAGCAGCATCCCTCTCCATAATCCTGCATTCTCCTGTGAGTCAGAACCAATTTTGTCTGTCAGTATAGATTTAGGATTTTTGGACAATTGCCCAGACGCTCAGCAGTGTCGCTTTTCTCCTTTGTCTTTCCAGTCAGTATGCACTAAGTGCTCATAAGTCACATTAACTAGAATTGAGGTAAAGCAACAAATTGAACAAATAAGTATAATGACTGGCAGGGAGAGCAGAGACCTGTTTATAATTGCTTGGTTTGCTGAGTACATGGATGTTAACACGACTCACTCAAGGGCAATTATTTTGTAGCTTCTGACAGGTGTGATATGGTATTGTTGATTTTGGCAGATATCTCTAGAACAAATGCTCCAGTCGACCTTGAAAAATCTGATGTCAGCAGTCACTACCATGGCCCTGGTGTTGATCTTTCTCTTCTATGAGAAATGAAACTTAAATCCTTTTCATGAATATTTTTAAAAAATTTCCCTGGTTTACCCTATTTCTTTGATTTTCTTTTTTGTTTGTTTCTATCACAAAATCTTTAAGTTTGGAAAAGACCTTTAAGATTATCTAGTCTAGCTGCCAAAATAGTATCACCACTATGTTCACCATTAAACCATGTTCTCAAATACCAAATTCACATGTTTTTTAAACACTTCCAGGGATGGTCACTCCATCGCTTCCCTGGGCAGTTGCTTTGCAACTTATTCTGCCAAAAATGTTTTCTTTGCATGTAATCCATAGCTCTCCTAGTGCAATATCCCACTCCTTTTCAATATTTCCTCCAGATAATAGTGTGTTTCTCCATTTTGTCCACAAATGTTAGCAGATATTTAAGAATCATCCTTATTCATAATAACTCAGGTCTCTGGGGTGAAACTTTCATTTCTCTTGAGTTAATGTCTCAATAGTTCCCCATGAAGTTCCCACAGTATCTGGGAGTAGTGATTACTCATGGTTATTGCACAGGGCAATTTCCATTCTCTAAGTGTCAAGCTCTGGCAACTTGTAATCAACAACATTTTGCTGACTTGCCATGAGGATAATTATTTGAACACCAAGAATATCTAAAAAGTATGTGGTTGGATAAAAATAATTATTTAACCCGTCTTAAAAATCAAGCGCTTTAAATATATCTGTGTTTGACACAAAAAGTATACACTTTCTAAAGTTTATAACTTGTCTTCTGTACACAGTCATTTCAGGAAAATTCAATTAATTAAACATTACTGAAAAGGTCCTTAAATGGGGACATAATTTCAGCTGAAATAAACGCATTTTTCTTACAGAAAAATGTTTAAAGCATATTCTTTTTCCTTTGCCAAGCTCTGACACTTATTGACCTTCAAGTGAGCATAAGGTAGACTGCAGTTATCACTGCAGTCTTGTCCTAAAGTTTAAGCTCCCACAATTTAAAAGAACCCAAGTGATATGGAATAACCAAATACATTTTGTGCTCTAATTATGAACACACACTGATTAGAACTCAATCAGTAGAAATTAGGCAAAATCAAAGACTGATTTCTTCCCTAGTATTTAAAGTATACTGTGATTAAGAATATTCTAATGCACAGTAAAAAATAATTATCAAAACATACGTTAGAAGCTTTAGCAAAGACAGTGAAACTATTCCCCATATTGCAAGAAAACGCACAAGAAACTTCTACAGTCCAGAGAATGTTGCAAAGTGACTTAAGTTAAATTCTTGCCTTACACAGCAGTCTTTCATGGCATGCTATAACTAGTAATCTACCCAGGATCAGAGCCAAAGAGGGATTAACCCATCACAGAAAGACATTCTATTTTCGGCAGCAGCCATAAATGCCTAGTGACTGAACACACTGAGCTCTGTGCAATATGCCACTGCAGTTTGCTGCTTGGTGAAAAAGAGTACTATAATTTATCTTAAGCTCATAATACTGTGTTGATGTATCACACCTGTTAAATTCATGTTAGCGCAGTAAACTGGTAAATCAGACATATCTTCTAAAATCCTTCTTTGGTGAATCTTGCAGTTTAGAAAACACAGCTACATCTTAACAACAGAATCAGATTCTTCCTACCATCTCCAAAGGTCCCTACATCTAGAAGAGAGTTGGCCAGCTGATCAATTTTTTTATTCCTTTATTAAACTGACTGTTGAACCATTTATTGCAATTGACCTTAGTCCCCACAGAAATATGCTTTAGTCCTTGTATTAGAATTCATTAATCTGATACAGGGATTGGAAAGATATTTCTGTGCAAGTGACAGTGTGCACTCTTTTGAGCTATTTTCCATGTCTCCACAGATCACATGTGTCCATGTGCTGTAAGACTGCAGTTGGAATGTTCCACATCTGGCTGTGACAAAGGTATCTGACATAACACTGCAGTGGTTGAAAAGCTACTCAACATTCAAGAGAAATGCTTATAGCTGGGTGGGAAATATTACAACTCTAATATTTCATCAATGTGATCATAGAAGAATTTCTGATCAGTATTTCCCAGATGACAGAGCAAGGAATTTAACTGATAGACCCAAAAGTCATCTTGAGAATAAAGTGCTTCATGTTACTTTGTATAATGCACATTAACCCCTTTTGATTTATTCTGATAGTTTTTGCTATTGTTTATTTTTAGGTACAGTGAAGAGTATTCTCTGGAATTGATGGGTCAGTGAAGATCTCTGTCTAATACAGGTTTTATGAAAGCAGCTCACAATTTAAATAAGCCAAGAACTTGTTCTTTATCCAGCTTCATTCATCATTAAAATGTTTTGAAAATCATATACATTCATTTTCATATACTTTAAAATAATATTTCATAAATTAGATGTATTTTCTCATTTTATGCAGTAGAAAAATGATTAGTTATTTCCTATTCTGCTATATTTTAATAAATGGTTGTGTGATACTTTCTTATTTAAGGCACATCAATTGATCTGTTTTCTGAACACCCAGTTATTTATGTCAATTTGTCCAATGTTCATAACTCTTCACAAATATTATCACATCATTTTTATTAGTGCAGAAGCTGGTAAATAAATATCAGAATTTTGCACTAATTTGGATTCCTAATTTCAAGTCCTTCTGCAACGAAATTGTAATTCTGTGCATCTATGTACAAAAGACAGGTTTTGCTTTTAATTACTACTTTAAATGCCCAGCCTTTCCAATTAAGTGATCAGCAACACAATTTATATCTTCAGAAATGAATGATAACGTGTTGAAAGCCAGTCTAAATTTACACTACACAGAAGCTATGTGACAGACTCAAGGGTAGAATCCAGTTCCCTAGAGTGACTGTCCATTTTTTTTACTTGTTTTAAGCTTACCCATTCCCCTATATATCTCATAAATTCTGCTACAAATGGAAGAGTTATCCCAGAGATAGCAAACTAATTCAGCCACAGTACAGATCTACCTGGTGCCCTGAAGTAGGCATGGCTGAGGGGAAAATGGTGTGTGATCATGTCATTTTAGATCAGAACTCCATAGGTTACAAAACTAGAAGGGCCCATCTTGATCATCTAGTCTGACAACCTTTATAGGAACAGGCCATGGGAACGGCTCAGAATGAAATCTGCTTTCATAATGCATAAGTACAGAGGAACAGAATTAAAAATGTGTAAGCAACTTTCATTCTGACAGTCCTCAATTTTGAATGCCTCTTTTTGCAGCGTAGATCTTTTTCAAGAGAGCAAAAATGGTACAACTGTTTCACGTATAATTCCTAGTTGCTGTTTTTTCCAAAGCAATCATAAATTCCATCTGAATAATCTATAAATATCCTCCTGATTCAATTTCCTTCCCTCTGGGGTGCGTAAAGTACTGGCTTTGTAGAGTGCCAGTGAAGTGACCATGTTGCCTCACTGTCCGAGATGCCAGGGAAGGGAGGCTGTGGGATCACTGCCACCATGGATTAAGGTATGTCATTTGTGGGGCAGACTAGGAGGTCGCAGGGTGAGGTAGAGGGCTGTGTTTACAGCTGGGAAAGAGGGAGCTGGGATAGAAGCAGAAAGGGAGGTTTGTTGTGCTTTATTCTCTTCATGTAATGATTACTGTGTTCTCATGTCATGGCATGTGTTCCTCAGAACAAAACTCGCTTCCATAACTATTTTGCTACTTTATTTACTTACAAACTAAGTGCTGTTTCTAAGGCACTTAGCCATTTTAGTGACAAACACCAAGGCCACTTTATTAATTACCATGCGAGTCTCAGCCTGGTGTCTGATAGACAGAATGTTTCCCTGTTGATTGTAAATAAAGAGAACTAAAACTTGGCAATCTCTCCTTATGTATTAAATATCAAGACTGTGTGTCAGTGGCTAGTCAGAATAGGGTGGATTGAGCACTAGGCAAAGAACAGAAGGAATCCCTACTGCTCTCTGCATCAGCTGGACAGGTGAGTCTGCTGGGGTTCCTTCAACAGAAGGAAACACTTTGGGAGCAGAGGAAGCAGCAGAGTACCTGCCTCCACTGCCTTCCCCCACCACATTTGCCCTCTGTGCCCAAAGAGCCAGGCTGTGTCACACAGTGTGTGTACTCAGCCCCAGGCTTGCTCAGCCACACAGCTCTCAGCCTCCATGCCTAAGGGCACTAGTTTTACCTCTAGGTGCCTGATTTCCTATAAAGCTGTACATAGAAAGTATCATAACAATCATCAAAGATTGCAGCTGTGGGCCAAATCCTGCTTTCAGGCATACTTGAGTAAAGCTGGAATTGAATAGTTAGAAATTTTTCAGATCTGAGAGAGCATGTAATCTATTTCCTTCATCCAAACGTCTCATCTTTTAATCCAATCAGCCAAGAAGTTTGATCCCAACTATGCAGATTTGATTTGTAAGATCAAATGGAAATGGCTAGCATAAAGCCTGCAGTATATTTTACCCACAGTCATCATGCAGTTAATGCTGTGAAAGTAACAGTGCTGTATTTGGGGGATGGGCTAAAGCCCTGCCTGAATGTTTCTTATCTAAGATGGGAAGAGATCTTTCTTACTGCTGCTATTAGTCTGACAGCAGTGCTGGAGGGACCAATTCAAAGTTAAGAGCTAAATTTAATCTGAAATTATCAATACCCTGGAACTTGTCATGTCCCAAAAGATTAGGCCAAATAGCAGCATCATATATTCTGAGCTCATGTTGAAAACCACCGTGTAGTTACTAATTCTATTAGGGAGAGCATATCTCCTCCTCCTCGCCCATTTCCAGTGGATAAGCCCATGCTAATGAATTTGATATTCAGTGTTCAGAGAATCAATGGTTAGTGACATACAGAAAAACCTTTGGAGGCAAGGAAAAATATATTTCATGTATCTATCATAAGAGAAAACATTTATTTTTAAATCCAAATGGGTAATGCCTTTACCATCAGTAAGCGAATTTTTAAAGCTAGTATTTGTTCTGGATGTACAAATCCTTTAACGGCACATTGTGCATGAAGCTGTGTCCTACAAGCTTAGGGGGCCATCCATGTACACACAGATTCTTTCAAGAGCAGAGTTTTAGGTGTTTTCCAGCCATCACTCTAGCACACAGCTAAAAGTCACTGTGTCACTGGTGCTGGCAGCTTGTCTCAGTTCAATACATAAAACTTAGCTTTGGGTTCTGAGCAATGTGACAAGCAGTTTAGATGAAGCTTTTTTTAGGGGTTAGATTTTTTTTTTCTATATTATACGAGGGTTTTCTGTAACCCTTGATTCTTCCTGAATGGCATCTGTTATAGAATGACTGAATTATGTAGAGAGGGGCTGGATTTTTCTGGTACTATCTAGAAGCTAAGCTATTATGTGCAGAACCACCAGACCTTGAGAGAATCACACATCATAAGCTATTATAGACTCATAGCCCATTATTTGTTTTCTTACTCAGTAGAAATTTAAACCAGAAACTGTGGACCAGACATTGACCCAGATAAAGCAACACTAACATCAGTATTATTTAAAGACAGGTTTTGGTGAAAAGAGGGGGGGATAGTTTTAAGAACTATGTACATTCTGTGTTTCTAAATCAGCCATAGGCATATACTCTTACCGTGTTAAAATCAAAGATTTGAGTGAGAGTAAAAGAAGTAAGCAACCTCAACTGAGATAAAGGAAAATATACTCCATTGAATTCAACTGAGCTTCAGCAGTTTCAGAATATTGGAAATGTTTAAAGAGTTTCAGAGTTGGAGTACATATATTCACCTTTCCAAAAAATGTATAAATGAAACCATACATTCCAAGTATCTGCATATATCTCTAGCCCCCAAGTAGTCTAACTCTGCACTGAAAGCAAAGCAGAGTAAAAAAAATCTCAATATACTCACAGTGTAAATATCTAAAAGGCATAATTAATATTTTTTTAAAGCTATGTCGAGATAAACACAACTTTCTAATTTCAAGCTGTATTGAAAAAAGCATGAAAAGAAGGTTGAATGTGTGTACAGAAAGCTGAGACCCAAACTTGTTTTCAACTGCACTCAACCTCCAGTTGCTGTACCAACTGCGGTAGCAACTGCTTGGCTTGGAGCCCTCTTTTGCTTCTCTTTGTTTTGATATGACTGACATGGCATTATGTTAAAAGTTCTTTGTCTTTCAATAGCTGGTTTGGAGATTGTGTAGAAGTTTTTAAAGATTCCCTATAAAAAAAGAGAAAGGGAAAAACCTGAAGGTAAAAAACACCTGTCGCCTGTAGTACAAGTTGTATGTCCCTCTACCACCTCCAAAAAACCCCACATTTTCTTTGAAAGTTGCCTCAGTACATACAGACTTGCTTAGTCTTGTGTATATGAAGGGTGTCCAGCTCTCAACATTGTCACCCATCAAATATGGGAGCCATTCATATATTCTACAGAGCTAAAGAAACCCATTGCCTCTCTGTTTTGTAGCTGGCAATACCATCAGACTACCCAGTGATAAATGTCTAGCAAGAGCTAAGCTCTCCTGTCTGATTTAGAAACAAACAATCCCTTCCACTCCAAGGTGTTACTTTGCTATCCCACTATCACTCTGAGAGTGCACAGCAGGCATTAATCAGAGCATCCATTTACCAGCCCCTTCTTCTTCCATCAAAAGTCAATACCAGAACTGCCTTAGTATGCAATGTCACAGCAAAATTTGCTCTGGTTCTAGTCAGCTGCTGATACCTAAAAAACAATCTTGCATGCCTTTTTACTTTTGCAGGAAATAAAAGAGCAAACAAACAAGTACAGCAATAGGACAGCAATGTGACCTTCTTCTGCAGCATCTCAAAAAACCTTAACAGCAGTATAAATCCAAACTGTCTTCCTGCTGAACTGTTGTGGAGGATACTCTTCCTTTCTGATTCATGGCTGATTTCTGAATTCTCATCAATGTACCATCCTGTATTTGGTCTTGTGTATTGGTAATAATCACCCACCTTCCTAATCTGACCCAACACTCATACCATATACTTCTGTAAATAATACCATATATTTCTTTATTTCTACATCATGTAATGTACAACTGTTCAGAGGTTTGGTTTATCCCCCAAAGAAGCAAAGTTCACTAGTTAATACAGAGTGCTCAGCTAGTATTCAGTTGGCTGACAGAGATACAGTATGCCATATAAATAACCTGATCAAATGATCAAGTATCATTCTGTTAGTGACAATGGCAAAAAGCACCCTACCAAACCAAATATGGCCGGGATCTCATCATAAATGTATTTCAGCCATTTAAGTGGGAGGCAAGCATGTGACTTCCTTTTTTAAAGCAAAAGATCCCCATGTCATAGTGATACTTAGCGATTTTTCAGAGTCAGCAAAGGAGCTCTAGTCCTTAGGACTCTCAGGTATACCACAGAAACATGCAAGCACAAAAATAAAGCTCTAAGAAAGCTTTAACTAGCACACGAATCAGTATTTTGCACACAGGAGAGTTTTCCACTGAGCATTTAAATACAGGGATTTAGTTCCCTGAATATAAAAAGCCGCTACTGAAAAACTGGGTTAATAACAATATGTCTGGAAAAGTACTTGAAATACAAGTATTTTTTCTTGCAGTCTGTCATGTGCCACTCACTGCTCTTAGCCCAACATGAAACTGGAAGTCTGTTTCCCTGAAAAATGCAGAGAGCCTGCTACAACTTTCATCTGTGTCTGCCAGAAAACTCTGACTGAGAGATTTAATGGCTGCCGGTTCCGCATATGTTTCTGTCAACGTGATCCTCAACTCCAACTGTGTCTTACAGAGAAATGCTTGAACACATGAGAGCTACAGCTGAGCTGCACAATGACAAAGGCAAAGCTGACACAGTGATCTGGTTTTAGAACAGAGATAATATCTTAATTCCTCATCTAGGATATAAAACGTACTGCTTGAATAGGATGCCATGATTCATAGCTGTATTGCCATCATGTATGCTTTTTACATAAGGCAGCAAATAGATTTGATAAGGCTCTCTTAATTATTATCTGTTAATTTACTCTAAGGGCTATATTGCATGAATTCACAAAATTAAATCTAGTCCAACTTGCTTTACTGTGTTGCTGTTCCACCTGCTCTACCTCTCACCAAAATTCCTTTATTTTCTCAACTTCTCAAATGATTAATAGTTAAGCAAACATTAAAAAAGATTGCCTACAATATTCTGTAAGACTTAAAGAAAGATACACATTCCTTGTCTTCACTCATTCCTTTCAAAGGCGTGGGTTTACAAACACAGAGCTCAGCAAAAGAGGCTTGATAGTTTAAGAAACCATTCCAAAAAAAGGGCCATCAAATCTGAATCAAAATCAGGCTAACTCAGCAGTTTGGGCTGAGATTTTGTTTTTATTTCAAATCAAAACCTGGTTCATAAACTCCCAGTTAATAAATCCAGCTGTCATACCATTCTAATCTCCCTGCCTACCGATAATGAAAAGAGAAGCATCTTCTTGGGCAGAGCAGGTGTTAGAAAAAAAAGGAGCCAGTCTGAGCCCCGGGCCCAGTATGTGGTTATGTGCCTGCTGGGTTAAGTTACGAAGAAATCCAAATCATTCAGTGTGTGGGTGAAAGGAGGGAGAGGCTCGTGCCTTTCTTTCTCCTTAGGCTCCTCATGAGACTAACACTGCCCCTCCTTTCTGAGTAAGGTTAACAAAAAATCTATCTCAGAACAGCAACTAAGGGATATTCATGATGACAGCAGCTGCAAAGTTGTTAAAAATATACAAAATTTCATTGTGTGGGTGGAAAGATTGCCCTTGCTGAACAGAAACAGAAATCCTAGCACCCTGATGTTTTTGGCTACAGCTTGCTATATTTTGACACATAGTCTAGAAATCCCAATCCAAGTTGTGTTTGTCCTAAAATCTTTTCAATATAATGTTTAAAAATAAAAGTCTGAGGCCACAATTTTTCCCCTCTTGAACAAGACTCTCATGGTCAGAGATGAGACGAGAGAAATGATTTTTCCACCTGCTATCAATACACCAGGCCAAGCTGCCTGGGGTAGCTAAAAAAAAGCATTCCACAACTCCACATGGATTTCAGTGGATTGCTTAGCAGAGCCAAGATTTGCAGCTTTCAGCTGCTCCTGTGGGTTTGTGAGGCAAAGTGCACAGAAAATGTCATGCCAACCATTCCTTCAGAGCAGATGGGGAGAGACATATTTACTAATCATCACAAAACCTGTTATATATGTTTAAGTCTTTTTTACAAAAACAAGTTTCTTTTCAGCCATTTATTGAACAGCTACTAAACTGAACCTCTGCTCAGCAATATGTGACTACAAAATCAGGGTTTTATTTTCTGCCCAGGATCCAGTTGGCCAATGGGTGACAACGACCACAACATGCTCCCAACTGTAACTCTGACGTCTAGCAATCTTTCTGACAGCTAAAATTTTCTAATACTCTATGGTTCTGTATTTCTGAATGTAAAGTTAATTACAGCTGATACAGAATCTTGTATCTAAAAGTGGAAATTCTTTTGTTTAGCCTAGCTTATTTTTCCACAGTGATATAAATTACCTACAGAAATGCACTCAAACCAAACTAAGAGATATGCCATGTGACTATCATTACTCAAAGACGTATTTTGCTTTCTAGACATGTCTGTAACCTAACCTTGAAAAAGATGTGAGTCCCTTGTCCTCTTCAAAAGCTTCTGAAAGCACCTAAAGAAATTTTAAAAGTATCTTAGGACTCAAATAATATTTTTTACCACTGAAGGCAAACAGTATTCGAAAATGTGTGTACTTGACAGTCATTTTCCCTTGCTCCGAGCCAAAGGTAATGACTTTTAGATTTCTTGTGCTAGTGAAGAAACAGTAAATAAACAGCTGTGCATCCTCCCAAAATCATTGCTGCACTCTGCAATTTTCTCATCCATCATAAAGCTAATACACAAATGACTTACAATATCTCACACACACAAAGGCAGCCCAGCCCTGTGGTTTCTCGGCTGCCAGGGTGCTGGCTGCAGGAGGCAGTGCCGCAGAATGAGCGAGCTCTGTGGAACCTGTCTGCTTGGGCTCTCCTCACATTATTCAGTCCAAGCTGGGCTGTGCTAGGGTTCTTACCCAGCAAACCCCAGTATCCCTGTGACAGTTTCATCTTCCACTGAAATCACTGAAAGAGTTTGAGATAGCAACAGACTCCATTTCCTATGATTCAGCCTGAGGTTCCACTCCTGGCAAAGACTCCTTGCTGCTACATTACTGTAGTTTTTAATAATTACTAATAAGAATGTTATTAGCACATTGCAGCTGTTCCATTTAACATTCTGCAGTATATGCTCCACTGATCCTTTTCTGCATTTCTCTCATTTCTGTGTTTGTCTCTAGTTTGAGGAAATTTTCTACTGAATGAATTTATAGGCATTACATCTTAGTCTTTTGTAAGCTGGACTGTATGCCTTCTATATTTCAGTTACTTGTATTTTCATTCATTTCTTGCATTGCCTGCAGTGAGTTCACTTTACACAGAAAAGTTCATTGATGTTTCTGAAAGATTCATTTTAAAGCAATGAATAAAAATAGTTTAAGACACCATCTTGTGTCCTCAAGAAACAGTATCATTTGTTTACAATTAAGAATCACGACAGCAGCTGCTTGCAGTCCAGGATCACACTGACTATTATGCCATGGTATCACAAGAATGTTTCGCCTACTCGTATTACAGATATATTAGAGCTACTAGTCAGAATAAAAATGTCTGCATGAAAACTCTGATGAATGAAATAGGTACTGACACCCAAGTCTTGACAACTAAAATAGTGAGAGAAACTGTGATAGAAGCACTCACAGGAATAATACATTTCTTATTAAAAATAAAGACCCTGAAAAGCCAAAAGCCTGAAAGCCATTATTATAATGATTATAGCTCCTTCTGTCTTCCTTTGAATCCTCTACTGGGGAAGAGACAGTGGCCTGTTACCAGCTGCATTTGCCCTTATTGACCATGGAGTTATTCTTAAATTGACAGTGAGTCTGGTAGTGGGAGCTCTTGTCTTCCCTCTGTTAACTTTCTCGAAACTTCTAGGATATTAATTGTCTCTGGGATTTTCCTATCCTTTCTGAAAACACTCTGTAGGCTAAAAAACTGTTAGGCAAGGCACAGGCTCAGTAGATAGACATTGTGCTTGCATAAGCCATTGCCTTTAGGAAACCAGTCTAAGAAATGCTATTTTCCTCTTGGCAAGACAGCTACAGCACTATTAAACTGGAATGGTTCAGGAGTTAAACTTTACAAAAATAATTTCTAGTAGTCACCTAGCATTTAGCTAGTCTATTTTGAACAGTACAGAGATAAGTACTCCTAATTTTTCTTATTCATACAAGCAGAGACAGACAGTAACAGAGCTTCAATAGGAATCTTATAGAAAAGTCAATCTATTGTTTGAGCTTGATATCACAGGGTAAAATGAAGTTAAATAACATAGCCAGTGTCACCAGTAGAGTGAAGGCTTCTTACCTTCTACCAAAGAAGTGAAAGTGATTCAGCTTCTTGTGAATTTCCAACAAGAATAAAGGCATGCACAAACTGGAGGTAGAGCCAAGCATAACCCATAAGGATTATTTTAAAGGATGTGGCACATGTTGCTTCTCTGATACAGCTTGATATTCATCACTCCTGCAGTCAGCATGAACTTCATTTCTGTTGTCAAAGCTGTGTCATGCTCTGGAGCAAGAGACATCTATTTTAAGTCAGTCATGGCCCAGAAGAAGGCAAGGCTGTGCACAGACTTCTGAAAAGTATCTTATACTGTCTAAAGTTGAGTTACATATCTTGTATGAGCTCCATTTCACTGTCTTTCTCATCTCAAAAGATAGCAAAAATTTATTTCAATGCCAAAATTTGATCAAAAGTAGTAGGAAGTGATCGGGTACATGTAAGTAACTTAATATACTCAGGCTCAAAAGTAATTCTAGGAGCAGATCACCATAGAGAGTGAAGTGACTTATGGAAATGAGTGTTGAAATAGATGGAATCCAAAGGGCTACTAATCAAAGACAGACTGAAGCCAGGAAAGTATAAGACATTGAAGAATGAGGAGAAGACAGAAACTGGAGGAAGAGGCTGAAATAGCAGAGAAGCACAAAGAGTAGTCTAAAAGATTTTGTGATGATTGGTTCTGGAGGCAGAAAGAAGTGCAAATCTTATCATATATTATGTAATGTATAGCACAGGAGACTGAGGTTTGGATAAGGGCCATGACAGGAATAGAGAGATCATAAATTGTGGGATATTATTGTTGATAATATCATACTGGATCCAGGTTATATATCTGTATATATGCATATATGTAAGGATGATTCTTAAAAGAGTAAATACAGATACTGCCCCAAGTCAAACTTTGTTAACCTAAATACATGACCTTTACAAGATGTACAGGCCATGAATACAAAAGCTACACTTTCCTAATGTGTCATCTCAGCTTCCAGCAGTCTGCACTTTAAAGATGTCCTGAACCAGAGGTTAGACTGAGATGACTGTATTCAGTCCTAAGCAACTTTGCTTTCACAAATCTGTCAAATTAAGGGTTTTTTCACTTAAGGCATAAGAACGTTTCTCAGCAAAAGCAATTATAAAATTTCACTGAAAAATGTACAATTATCTAATGTCATTATTTAAAATCAATATTCATAAACAATAAACTTAAAGAAAAACCATTTAAAAATTATTTTCCTCTTAATATGTTCTGTTAGTTTTTCCTTTACTGTTGCACTTACTATTCTAAGGTCCTTTCTGACTGAACTGGGGGAACGTTTCCATTTTCAATAGCAGTCCCAACTTGGGGAAATATACTTCAAAAATACTTTTTCTTTTTCGACAGAATCATAAACTAGGTAAGGTTGGAAGGGACCACAGTGGGTCATATGGTCCAACCTCCGTGCTCAAGCAGGGACATTCTAGAGCACATTGCATGGGATTGCTTCCAGATAGTTTTTTAATATCTCCAGTGAGGGAAACTCCAAAATCTCTCTGGACAACTGGTTCCAGTGCTCAGTCACACACACAGAGTAAAGTTTTTTCTTATTATTCGTGCAAAACTTTCTGCCCATTGCCTCTCTTCTTGTTGCTTAGCACCACCAAGAAGAGCCTGTCACAGTCCTCGATACCCTCCCTTCAGATGCTCACAGACCTTGATGAGGTCCCCTCTCAGCTGCTTTTTGTCGAGGCTGAACAGGCCCAGCTCCCTCAGCCTTTCCCTGTAAGAGAGATGTTCCAGTTCCCTCATCATCTTCACAGTCTTTCACCACACCAGCTCCAGGAGCTCCCTGTCCCTCTTGTCCTGAGGAGCCCAGAAATGGACACAGCACTCCAGGTGAGGCTCACCACATCTGAGCAGAGGGGCAGGATCCCCTCCCTCGACCTGCTGGCCGTGCTCTTCCTAATGCAGCTCAGGATCCCATTGTCCTTCTTGCCCACCAGGACACACTGCTGGCTCATGGACAGTTTGTTGTCCCCCAGCACCCCCAGGTCCTTCTCCACAGAGCTGCCTTCCAGCAGGTCAGCCATGAGCCTGTGCTGCTCCATGGGCTTATTCTTTCCCAAGCACAGGACCCCGCATTTGCCTTTGCTGAATCTCAGACAATTCTTCTGTGCCCATCTCTCCAGCCTGTCCTTATGTCCTCCTGCAGGGCTGCACAGCCCCCTGGGGTATCAGCCACTGCTCCCAGCTTCCTGCCATCAGTGAACTTGCTGAGGAGGGGTCTGCACCTTCATCCAAGGCATTGATGAATAAGGGAAACAATACTGTATCATGACAGTTTACATTTTACTGCTTAAATAAAAAGAGGTTTTTTCAGTCTAGAGAAAACTGCAGTCAAATGCTCTAAAATGTTTTATAAACATTCTGGAAAAATGTTTATTAAAAAAATAAAACATTTTCACGTGTTTATAATATTGCTTTTTACATCAAGAAATCAGCTGCAGGAACTTAAAAATAAGAACAGGCACAATAACATGGAATGCAAAGAGATATTGGGAGCATATTCCCCTGAGTGCATAGCATTACTAGCTATAATGGAGAGAAAGAATATGGAAAAAACAAAACCAGCAACTTCTTAAGGGATTCCAAGAGACAGTCACAGCTATAAAACTAGACAGAGGGCAGAATTTGAGAGTCGTTTGCTTTGAAAATGAAATTCAAGCGTTGTGAATGGAAGGGGTCAATCAAGGATATGGTGACTGTAAAGCACTAAATCTAATCCAAAGACTTCACCCCAGTTACAGCAAATTCCAGAAAAATACACAGGTATGAAACAATGAAGAAAAAATAGGAAGTAATAACCAATGTTTTATGACTGACTTCACTGAACTCCATAATACAACTTTCTTTCACTTTATGACAATGCCCTAAGCAATAAAAAAGATGAGTTATCTCCTTTCTCCAATAAAAGCAATGGTGGAACTGGGTTTCATTACTGGTTTCTTCATCCAACAACCCCAGAAGTCTACACAAGAACAAAAAAAATTACTGAATTATTTTTATTTTTAATTTTCAAAAACATAAGCTAATATGAGAACAAAAATCCAAATAAAGAATTTTCTAGGTGCATTTAATTATTTATGCTTATATTGGTCATTTTTTGGCACCAACAGGTGGACTGTTGGAGCCTCACAGACTATACTACCAAGATGATTATTATACATTGTCATTTAGTGTCACAGAGAGTATTCAAGGAATGTGATTTAGCTAACATTCAGATGGCTCAGTCCCCAGCAGACCTTAGTTACGCCACTTTACATAAATGAGAATAAGCAGATATGACAATGAAACTTCTGCTTTACCAGCTGCTAAGGAAAAATCTATTGTTAGGCAAAAGACTGTATCATAAGGCAGCATAAATCCATCTGTGTTTTTCTATTTATGTGGTACAAATGCAAAAGGAGTGTGGCACATCATCAAGTTTCATGTCATTTACTGTGGGAGGAGCTGCACCCCATCCAAACTAAAAGAAACCTGAAAGCGTCACCTCAGCATATGAGAACTAAAGACCCTTAGCACAGATGTGGTATAAAAATGAAAGCAAGCTTGAAGAGTGGTGAAATGATGAGCAATGTACTTTTTTACACCTCCTGAAATGCTATTTTCTTTTCAAGAAAGATATTAGTAAAAATTTTAATTTTTGTCACTTCTTATTTAATCAGCATCAGCCTCATGGCTACTGAAAAAGGTCACAGTTATTCTAGGTCCACCATTTTTTATAACTGACCATTTATAATAAAAAGTCAGACTCTATTTCACATACCTACCAGATAACTTTCTCCTTCTGGTAGAGATCATAGAAGGTTCACATTATTAGTACATCTCTCTATCTTCTCTAGGAAAAGTAAATAGATTGTCAGAAGCAAAATGGAGCAGAAATAAATTATCATTGTACAGTTTACTGCAAACCAAGTTTAGAGCTCTGGGTTTTTCCCCTGTCATTGTGTTAAATACTAGGAGCAGAGAATGCTTAGTTAACCTGTTCTTCAGATCTATTATGTCAAAACTGTCAGAAGTGATACAGGAACAAGAATTTGTATCTTCCTGATTTAGATGTTCCAAGCTCTGACTTTTTTTTGCCCCCCTCTTAAAATCACACACATACCCTCAGTTCCCTTTTCCCTCCTATATTAACTCCTGGCCCATCTCCAGAGCAGAGACTGCAGAGTAAGGAAGAATGAGGCAATCTCCTTCAGGTGAACTCTTTTATGTGGGTTGAATTCAGTGCTCACAGTGGATAGCCTTTCTAGTGCAGGATAGTTCTGGGATATGAATCAATCCTTCCCCAGACACAGGGAAGAACAAAGGATAGGAATGCAGCCGATGAGGAAACACTCTCTTTTTCTAGCCAACTTTTTCAATGGAGAAATTTTTAAATTTCTTGATGCCCTGTCTGACAAATTCTAGGTTTCACTTAAAAAAGTGAATAGCACAACTTGAAATGTATGGAAGCACTTAAAACGCTTAAGAGTGCTAATTACTCTGCATGATGGAACAATATTTAGAGAACAAGAAAAAAGTACATGGTTCTATAGTAAGCCAAAAATGAAAGTGATGCCTCTCATTCCAAAATAAAGAGGAATGAAAATACTTTCTGTCTTATTTGACATACTTTTCCTTCCATTTGCTGTAAGTGTTCTTTTGAATACTTATACATGCAACAAATAAATCATAGTACTTTCAAAGTGCACCAATACAAATGTTAATTGCATTTTTACAGTAAGTCAGAGCATAACAGTGTCTTTGTTTAATCACATATTACATTTGAGCTCTTCATTTATGGCAAACTATGTGAAAACTGTAAGTGTTATACAGACAGTATATTTCATTGATATCAAGTAACACAGGAATTCCAGACTTTCTATGTCCCTTCACGCAGAAAATGAAGGATTTAAACTCATCAGATTATGCATTCTAGCATATTATCTCCTGTCTCTTTGCAAAAGCTGTGCTTCAAGGCTGTTTGTAACAGCAGATCCAGATTTCACCTCTCTTGCATTCTTCAGTTTCACATCATTTTGACTGCAGCCACATATAGTGTTTATATTTGCACACCAACAAGTCATACAAAACAGAATAGAAAGAATTGCTCTTCTCACTTTTCAAGCTGCTCTGCAATGGCAAGAAGTTTTCTTTTTGGCAGCAGCCAAGTTGTTCCATGAATGCAGTATAGTTCCAGCCCACTACACAGCCTCATGAGGCTTTCTAGGTTTTACCTCACAAACTCACAAATTGAACCATCAATGGAGCTTTGCAAGCCAAAGGCAAGCAACATATCTCTTTTCCTTGATAATTCCTGATGAATCTAATGTCTGTAAGCAGTAGTAAGGTGCCTATCCAACCTCAACATCTTCGCTTCATTTGTTAACAAGGTGCTCAAATCCTACGACACAGTTTGCTAGAGTTTTGTCATTGATACCTTACTAAAGATCAAGGAAAATTCCCACAGCACTTAGTCAAATGCTTTTACAAGTAAAGGTTTTTACAGTTTTACCTGGTCCAGAGTGCATGTTGACAAGCACAGAGGAAGAGCAGTCTCTGTGTAAGGCTTTTGATGAACACTGTACACACACTGCTTGACAGGTCCTTAGATGATTTCATTTTCAGTGCTAGAAGCAAATTAAATTTGTCCATGAGTTCTCACTATTAAGAGATTATCACTTATTGTTAATGAGATGAGCATGCATTCCCTCACTGTCATCATTTCCTCAGTACAATACAGTGCTATTAGGAGTCCTTGCATGGCATTCAATGTTCAGACATCAGATATCTCTGGGCAGTTTACCTAGAGAGAAAGCATCACATTAAAAGATCAGAGTGCTAAGTACTGGGAACAATTTAAGTGCAAATGTCATATCTAATAGTTCTTAAACAGTCAGTTTGAGCTTTAAAAATGCAGCAAGATACATATCCTCCTGTTCTGTTTTGGCTCTGACACTGCATAAGCAAGGTCATTTCAGGTGATCTATATATAGACAAAGATCTTAGTCTCTTGAATACTATACTGAAAGAACCCTGCATAATTGACTGCTACAGGGAGTGGATCCAGCTCATTATTTGAATTACACATCCATCTGTTTCAGTCAGGATGGTTTACAAAGAGTTTGCAAGGGCTAGTTGAAATTGTCAAATAGCACATAAGATAATTTTAAACTATAGAAGAAGTTTAATATGTACTTACTTTTGTGAATCAGCAATTTTAAAGGAGGAGGGGAAAATAGTTTATTCTGTAATCTAGGGACTTTAAGGAGCTTATATCATCCTCTTTTTGTCCCCAGAGTATCCATTACTCTGAGCCAGGATTTTAATTATTACTTGCCCCTTTGCGTTTTAATTAATTTACTGTATTCAGTTTAGCCCGTTGAGTCATTTTTCAGTATTAAATATTTAAAAAATGTTTTTAAATCATAAATTAAATTTAAAAAATATTTAAAAGGTACATCTTTTGCTCATGTATTTTTCTAAATTATTATGGAAAAGAAGAATGAAAATATTTCTCGCTATAGACTCGTGTTACATTTTATCAGCATTCAATTTCTCCATGTTTTGGCTACTAAGGGATTAGGCAGATTTGGACTATGCGATTTTATGCAATTTCTTAATATGGCTCATATAAAGAAATACTATCCATTTACTGTCTTCTTTTCCTTGCTCTTTGTATTAGCTACTCTAACCTGAGCCCCCCAGTGTGCCTGATGCTGAGGTGCAATCCCGTGTGCCTTGCTTCTGATCTTTTACAAAATCACAACCTGATTTTCATAATCTTGACTTTCTTCTGATCTCAATGAGAATCATTAGTGCAATTTACTTTCTGCTTTATTTTGTGTTGTGTACATATCATGTTTGAAACCTCTGATTCCCTTAAGCTCCTGATATATAAATAGCTTGCTTTTATGATTTTTAGTCAAGATGCTAAATGAATTTCAGAATGTTGAAAGGTTTATTGCTTTGAAAACTTACATTTTCCACATGGTTTGGGAAAGTACCTCAACTTCTACACATACGTCCTGACATAGAAAGAATAACTGGAATAAAATGAAAATTGGGTAAATATTTTCAGATAAGCTTTTAGAATTATAGGAAGAAAGCTGATAAAGCCAGAATAGTCCATATATATTCCTGCATCTTCAATTCAAACAGAGTTTATTCTTAACCTTACAAGGTTATTCTTCATACTTGAGACTATCAATTAATTGCTAGGTGTTCTTCCAGTTCTGCTTCTGCTATAACTTTTGCTTATGTTTGCTGTGGCGTTTAGTTCAAGTATGACGTGGTAGAATTTATCCTCCAATCCAAGTCATTAGAAAATGTGTCTTAAAAGAGATCAAGAAGATGCCTCTCCTTCTAAATACCATTAAACCCATACCTCTGCACTTGGCCTTGCTACTTTAATTACAAAAAAGCCAAATTTCCCCAGACCTACTTCAGGCCACTCTTACTTGGGGATACTTTTGCATCTTTTAGATAATAGATGAGGTGGGAATTACCCCGTAAATATGCACTTGTGTCATCTATTATTAAAATTCACAGACATACTAGTTTATTTCTGTCCAGAAGAATGGATTGAGAACAGGCATTTCTCTTTTTTTAACCACAGAAAATATGCCAGCCCTAACCTACCAAAATGCCTGTCTTACCTTCATTCTTTGGCCTGCTAGGAGCATATCAGCTCAATAATTAAGTATAGCAACCTTGTTATTCACACAGAGATAAAGTGCAAGGACAGTTATTTATGATACCACCCTCACAGTATTTTTGTCCAGTTAACAATAAAACACAGATTTTATGAATCCTGGTCTACAGTTTCAAAATTGCAATGAACAAATTACAACAGATAACATTTTCACCCCACAGAGATATTTTCTATATAGAAAGGTTGATATTTTTCAGATGGGGCTATCATTACCTCTTTGATTGACCTCCTTCAATCACATGTTGTCATCAGACCTGGTCTCTTACACACCTGCAAGGTTACAAGTCTTTTCCACAGTTCAAAGGAGACAGGACAACTTCCAATATCAGATGAGTTCATATTCTTCAAATGGGAGCAGAAGCAGAAGTGCAAGGCATCAGCATTCCACTGGTGGCCAGGCTCAGAATATTGCTTCTGAGGGTCAAGATACAAAGATGAACCCTGAAGAGGAGTCAGACTGCCTCTCTGTCTCCCACTTAGTTTTTAATGACTGTCAAAATAGAAAAATAACTCAGTCTACTGACCTGCCCATGCCTTCATTCACACATTCCTCCTTTTTTTTTTTTTTCGCCAGTTATTTATGTAACTTGCTTGAATAAGCAATGTCTTAAAACAAGTCTTTGAAATGGCTCGTAGAGAACCAATGCTTGCCATTCAGCAGGCCAGTGTTCTGGGCCATAAGTCCACTGCCCCAAGAAACTGCAAGGTTAGACCAACCATGAGCCTTTTCTCAGCAGAATGACAGGTTTCCAGATTGACAATGGACTGCAGCTGACAATGCCTACTCTTCCAGCTGCGGTGAAGGACAGAAAATGCTCATGTGAATCCCTCTTCTTTTACATTAAACTGAAATGAGACAAAAATATAAATAACTGCACTTAGCAGAGCCAGGCTTCAAACGGGTCAGCCTTGATTTAATCATTAAAATGTCATAACTGTTGCAGACTATTCTGCATAGTGGATTTGGGAAAATGAAAAAAGATTGGAGGTGTTCACATAGTGTATATCTGATACCCATTTTTTCCTATCATTATAAAGGAAAACTGCTGCTTCATGTAGAGTCTGAATCAGAACATTTCTGAGTGCAACATTTCTTTCTATATTGATTAGGTTCTGTACTGAGCTACTGTGTTCTGATTCATTTGTAAATGGCACATTATTTAGTGCAAATGTCAGATGGCCATTCTTAGGAACACAGATATTATACAATATCTGAGACAGGTGCTGTCAACAAAATGTATCAAGTGTCATTCCGTGAGAATACAAGGAAGGGGGAAGAACATTCAGTTTGTAGTTCTGTTTCTCTCCAAATATAATTTCAGACACTGGTGATAGAGAAGAACAGTCAACTATTCTGAGTAATACTTAGGATTCTGAGAAATGCATATCTAAACACAAGACAGTTTTCAAGCTTTTAGTTTTCAGAGTGAACACTGGAAAAGAAGTTTTTGCAAAGAAACAATTCCTCTAAATATAGTATTACTGAAAAATCCATTTGACAAAATTGAAAATGAAACATAATGTAGAATTAAGTTCCTACTAAGCTTAATAAAACTGGACAAATGAATATCTGAAGACATAGGCTGCAGCATGGAAAAGTATTTTCTTTTAGGAAGGTATTCAGATTCAGGCTGTCATTTCAGTATTTGATCAGTTTAAGGTATGGCATAGTCTGGTGATTTTCCTTCAAAATTTTGACATATTATTTTCAATACTTGACATTATCTCAGTTGTTTTGCATTGGAAGACTTGAAACACTTTAATAGCAGAGCACAAGACATCTGAATGGTGTTTGGAATAGATGTCTAACACCAGCTGTATGAAGAGGTTCCACTGGCTCCTCCAGGCTGTTCAGCATGGCAGCAGAACTACTTCTGCCTTTTGTCCCTGAAGTCTTGGATTCAGGCTCCACATCTGTTCCTTTGAAATGGGGAGTCAAATTCAATCCAGCATGGAAGTCAGCCTGCTCATTCCTCTCACATGTCTGGGTACAGACTATTTAGGCTTCCAATCCAATAACAGAGCTCAAGTACAATGCAAGAAAAGTGTATTTTTTCTAAATTCTTTATTCAAAAGAAAATCTTTAACCAATTTAATGGGGGGAAAAAGGAACATACATATTTCAGACAGCTTTATAGCTATGGAAAATGTGAGCTCATAAGATCACATGATTGTGCATTATTCTATATGCCATAGAATTCTATATATCAGGACCTTTAAAGCAGACACGCAGAATTCCACGGAATTGACCAGTTTGGAAATAAAGCATTCACAACACTCTGAAATACCCTGAAGAGACACTTGAAGTTCAAGGGGAAGGCTACCCTTGTTAGAAGCCCTGAGCAGCTCAAAAGCTAGGTTTAAGTCACTACAGTATCCCATACTCCTGCATTGTGCACTGTGAGCACCTCTCAGTAATTCAAATGGGACTGGATGTATCTGCACAGTTCCACAAGACAACTCTATTAAGTTACTGATGCTTCTGCACTTATTCAGATCCTGTCTTTGACTGGAACAACAATGTTGTGTATATCAACCCTACTGAAAAGAAAAGATACACTGGGTTGTTGTAGTTCTTCTCTGACATCTCCCTTAGGAGATAATACAAAAGTATTTATTATTTATATACAAGCCAGCATGTCAACACATTTTTGGATAACTCTACATTTTTCTGTTTAGCAATGGAAACTGCAGAATAAATTATATATGACAATTGTGGCTATTCTAAGAAACTTGGTATTGCACAACTGACAATCTACAAATTAGATGCAAAATGCTGCATGGAATTGATATTTCTTCGTATGTTGTTGATATTCCTAACTATTTTGTGCCACTATCTGTATAAAATTAAGCTTAAATCTACTCAACACAACCTTCTGTAATCTGATAATTTCTGTCCACTTTGTGCACTTTAGGATGTCCTGAGGTGGTATGCCAGATGTTAGGAAGGTTATATTTTACTTCAAATCCTGCAGGTATAGAGCAAACATATTTTGTTATGCATACCATCTGGTACCTGTTTCTTACCAGAGAACAGAGTATGTTTAATCATTAAATCAAATCCTGTAGTAGTTAAATCAAGTTAATTCATACAGATATATTCATTTTCCCCCCGTTGTTTTCCTGATCAAAGTAATCTGGTTACTGTATGTGACAGCAAGTGAAATCACTGGACCAAATTCTTCTCTTAGATACACACCCATAACCAACAGGAGGTTGGTAGATTTGTACAAATGTAAATGCTCACAGGATGATCAGATATGAACAATAGCTATGTTAAATAAAAGTATCTTACATACATGGCAAAGCACTGTCTTCTATTTTTCTATTTTGGTCTTCATTATTTAATTAATAAATTAAAATTAACTTAATATTAGTGTTAAAAATACGAATCAATATTCTTCAACTTATTTTTTCCTGCAATATGGGTTAAAAACATTTCTGATCTGGTCAAAATTCAAATAATGAAACTTTTATCTAGTTCTCCAACAGTTCCAATAAACAAAGATTTTTTTTCAAAGAACAAATCATTTTTAGAACTGTTGCTTCATAATCTTTTCAGTCTCTTCTCCACTTCACTGATTTCTGCCCTATTCTATTTCAATTAATGGTACAAAGAAACAGGTAATTATATATGTAGGTTGTTTTTTTTGTTAAAAAAACTTATAAAGCACATTCACAGAATTGTTTTGGAACAGAGATTTGGTCCAGAGAGATGTTTACCTCTCAGCTCAAGAAGTAATATTTCCATAGGATCCTTTTCCTCATCTGGCCTGAGATGCTCATGTCATGGAGGTGTTAATCACTGTGAATTATCCTGCAGCTTTCATCACATTTTAGATTCGCTGCATTCTGTGGTGATTTTATAAGCAAGCCCACCTTATTAGAAAGACCCATCATGTTCTCATACCATTCATGTTCCTTTTCCAAGCAGACAGTAGTTGCTAAAAAAAAGGAAACTGGACAGTTTGAAGAACCTGACTTAAACAGCAGTGTTAAATGTCATATAGTGATTGAGCAACCACAATACAGGTAAGAATGATGGGCAACAAATTAAGGTGATTGCACAGGCTAAATACAATTGATATTGTTACCAAATATCACTGGAAGATGCTCTGTCAGGACAGCAGTCTACTATGAATTTGCACATTTGTTTCACACGGACAAGCCAGAAATATTCCCTTCATGGGTCGGGAGTGCAAATGTAGCAGCACTGATCATACACCTGTCTTTGTGTTCAATAGCCACAAAAGGTGGTGAGTGTTTTACATTGTCTTTGCTAAGTCTCAAGCAATAATAGCAAAGCTGGTCATTGAAATTAACCTTGCATGAACTGTTCAATAACCTTAGTTAAGTGGAAAAATAAATTAGAACAGATTAGGTACAAAGTTTTAATTTTCAAAGGCAAATTTCTAAATTAAGCAAACTAGTCAAAGGAATTACTTATGCTGAAGAGGATTTTTTGCCAGTAGAAAAAAGGCTGAAATTTCTTTCAAGCAGATTTGCAAGAAGTGCCTAGAATTTGCATCCCAAACAAATAAAAAAAAAACTTTAAAGGAAATATTCTGTATTCAATGGAATGGTCACCTTGAAAAATGAAAGCTGATTTTCACATTTATTTAATAAAAAAAGTTATTGCAGTTTTCTCAATAAATCAGTACAAATTTATATGCGCATACTTTTTTTTTTCTTTTGTGGAAATAAGGATAGCAAGCTTAAAAAATTCATTCCTCACTAAAATGAAAACATTATTGGTGGTTAGAAAAAGCAGAACTGCAAAGCTGGTAAATGGTAATCCATACAAATAATTTTGCAGAAGCTAGAGGGCTGCAATTAGATGCATATCTCACTTTTCTCCTTGATATCAAGTTCTCATCAGGTGTCACCACACTACATATGGAGAATATTTTTGGAATTCCCAGTTCTTTCACCTTCAAAATTTTTTGCATAATGATATTCACTTCTATTCATCTTGTTTTGCTCCGAAAAGCTGATGAATTACCCATTACTTTCATCTAAGCATCACTGGATTGGATTCAAGTGTTTAAAGCCAATTAATGAAAATAAATTCTCAAGGTTTCTTCTTGTCCAGTGTTTTAGGTAGTGATCAGACCTTCCTGACATAAAACTGGCCTACATCTGACTGAGTTCTTGGTCCTAAATCATAACACCTTCAATAGCATCAAATGCTGGCTCCATGCACAAGTGCCATAGCAAGAATGAAAAATTTCACCATGCATGAAAACGTGGCACGATTTTCAGGAAAATTATCATTTCTTACACAACCCAAAGGTCCCTCCAATATTTTAGGTGCTGATAGCAGGACCTCCAGCTGCTGTCAGATTTTGAGCTGTTGGCAATCCCTGACCGGAAGTGAGCAGACAATCCTCCACTGTGCTAATCCTGCACTGCAAGCGCTGCCTGTCTCTCTGCCTTGCCCTTTCACGGATTTTCAGGCTTAATTCACTCCCAGATCTTGCTTTATTTCTCTGGGATATTTGTAGAGTCATAAACACCTCTGTAGGCATAACAGATGAAGCTGAAAGTGGAGAGAATTGATGCTATTTTGCTTTACATTTACTTCTTCTTTTTGTGCAGCACTGTAAGACAGAGGGTGAGAGAAAGATGTGTGAAATCCATTTAATTACAGGTTCTTACCTGGAATAAACTCATTCAAAGCAAGACTTTTTCATAGAACAGTTTAACTTGCTAAACCACATTAAGGAAGTTTTTGGACTAATTAGCTAAAAATCTCTCTCAAACAGCTTTAGCTGCTTAGAAACACCAAGGGTAGTCTTTTGGCCTTTGTGCTTTATTATAGGAATGCCAGGTAGGAGAAGACTTTGAATTACATTGATGGATTTTAGTGATGAATGATTTAGTGATGATGAGATTTAGGAATGTGGCTCATATATGAGCTACAAAGGTGAATGATAATGAACCTGGCAAAGCTGAGTTACTTAACGACTTGAATGTGATAAGTATGATATATCACTTATGTGTGATATATCAGTCTACAGAGTCAAATAAATGCTTGAATAGCCTCCTAGTAATTAGGAACAAGGGTTCACCAACTACTAAGGACAGAGCACAAGATAGTACTTGGAAAAAAAAGCTGTATTTAAAGAAATAAGAAACCTTGCACATTCAAGGAAGAAAACAAAATGATCAAGCCATAGAGGAGCAACTAAAATTGTAGCAACTAATTGCTACAATAAAACATCTCATTTAAGATTATTGTTATTTTTGTGATGTAACATGCAATACATTTTTCATGTAACTGTTGTTGAGGCCTCTTGCTTTACTGTGGCCATATAATAACAGAATAAAAAGGATTTCACTTCACAATTTTCCCTTTTATAACAGTGTAGTCCTACAGAAATCTAAAGGTTAATGGAAAACCCACGGATTAGAGAGGACAGAGTTCCTAAGTTGCCCGCAGTGGAATATAACAAAACCTGTGTTCAGTTAAACTGAGGCCATGGAACCTTGGTGGGATTGCACTCAGCAGACACAAAGAGAGTGGTGTGGCAGAATAGCCAGGCTCACTGCAGCATCTGAGCAGAGCTGTGCAGCTGCAGCATGGAAACATTCCCAGTGAGTGAGTGAGTGAGTGACAGCAAAGTGTAGAGGGACTAGATGGCTCACAGAGATGTATAGATTTCCTCAAAGCAGTCACGTCCGTGGAGCCACTAAACAAGTGGCTAAATTCAACATGTGTGATTGCACAAAATAACCCTTAAATAAAAGTGACTCAGTTTTCTGTCTCTGTGATAACAAGACATTCTGCTGTGCCATGGGGCTGAGCCACTCACTTTTCTTAACAAGTGTTTCTGTCATTAGCATTTAAAGTCACCTGAATGAAGTCAAAAGAAGCCTATGGCTAAGCAGCTGTCGAAGAACAGTGCACATGGAAGGCCTAGGATGTCTGTGCAATGAACAGGACTTTTTATAATGTTTCCTTTTGCAAGGATTGAAAGAATGACTTAAACACAGATGGAGTCAATACAACCTCACATCTCAACTATGAACATTTATATATACAAATATATATATATAATGTGAGTTTAATGCTGAACTAGCAAGTTGACCAAAAATGTGACCAGAATAAATTTTAAAAGCTCTCTCACTCATTTTGAGGTGTCAAACAGTTCTGCAGTTCATATTGATGCAAAGCTGTAACAATTGCACAATAGAATAACCTGAATTAATTTTTATGACATTACATAGCTGTAAAAACAGTGCCAGATTTGGTTGTCTGTTGACATAGTGAAAACGTGATTTCACACAGTATCTCAGTGAAGTTATTCCCTTTATTCACAGGTGCCAAGTGTCCAGACCACAACGGACAACCTATACCGCAAATGCTTCTGCACATTGTTTTTCATTTAGCTGTTTATGTCCTTGTATTTTCCACGTCTGTTGCACTTACTGCAATGCCTTTGCAAGAGGGCAGGCAGTGAGCTGCTGTTTCCCAGTGCTCTCAGACCTGCCATCTGAAATAGAACATTGCAAAATTGTTCAAGTAGACGGTTGCTGGGATTCTAACAGAACATTTATGAGAGACATTTTATATGCTCTGAAATACTTTCTCCTGTGCCTGTCAACAGACATCAAGCTGAAAAATAGGGACAGAGTTACAAGCGCAAGGGCTGAGATACACTTTATCGTTTGAACTAACCAGATGAATAAAATGAATGAAGCCAGAAAAAAGTCAAAAACAGGTCTAAATGTTCTTTCATGGTTTTAAGAAAGTGTAAATCAAAGATGGCCAAAGTTTTCCAGATTTTAAGGTTTTGCTACGTACTTTAAGTAACATTGTTTTCAATGTGAATAGAATCATGGAAACTACACTATGGATAAAAAGGTAGTTTATTTTGCCTTTTAAATGAAAACTTTAGATGCAAATTATCCTAAATTCTCAGAAACCCTTCTGCCTTTACATGGCATTCTTCCTGTTGATTTGGCCATTGTGCTTAATGTCACAGTCCAAGAAAGAAACTTAGTCCATGCCTTTGAAGGATAGAAGCTTTTTTGTTAGCTGAGAAAGGGATCTAAGAGTGTTGACAGGTAGGGGATCTAAGAGCACAGAAGAATCAGCCAAAATATTTTAAGTCATTGTTTTACGTCTCAGATCATTTTCTCCACAGGGGACTCCTCAAGAATGAATTCTTTAACAATTGTCAAGCCAACTTTCACTCATGTTGTGAAATTCTTCCACTTAGTTGAGGAAAGAACTGACAAAAAGTAATTGACTACCCTTACAATATAAGCAGAATAAACCTTCCCTATTTTCACTTCCTCTTTAAAAACTCACAATTGTAGTTAAATTCTTCAGCATTTTGAAAGCTGTTAGGGGATGTTGCACAGATATAGCTGCCACAAATTCAGATTTTCAATCATGCATTTCTGCTATAAGCTCTCAGAGAATCATAGGAAAGATTCCAAAACCTGAATTTGTACCTGACAAAAGATTCTGATGTGATCAAAGCTCATCTGCACATCCATAAAAGAAGATAGAGAGATAACAGCAGGTGGGGAAACTCAAAATGCACCCTTCCCTATTACTGCCACACTCATTACAGGAGCCATCAGACCATAAAATACTCATCTCTACAAGACCAGAGAAATGCAAGAGTACAAAAGCAAGGGTATGGGACCCAAATTAAAGATTCAAATGAAGGATTGCTCTGTCCAGGCTTCTCTCAGATCAGCCCTAGTAGAGCCTCAACACCAAAGTCTGGATATTAAGCTCACCAACATGAGTTATGACTACAGCACTATTCGATAGTTTTACCCTAGCTGAGACAGGCAAATGTGCCGAAGGATATGGGACATATCATGGGATGCAAGAGAAGTTCATTTCAAGATCTACTCTGGGATCTTTAGGGGACAGGGCAAAGCTGGGGAACGGAAGTTATCTACACAATTTTGGGAGGAACAAGTGTGAGGATAAGAAGGGACAAAGAGGCCAGTCAGGCACAGTTTTCTCCTTGGTATGCTTCTCTGGCCAGAGCTGTACCTGACAAGCTCAGCCCGTCTTACCTTCCAAAATTCCTCTCTATGAGGGACCCCCTACTGAGTGTGTCTGTACCAGGGTCTGGGTCCCAGCAATTGTAGTCAGACCACGACTCAGGAATTCCATGTGCCTGTGTGGAAGCAACTGGGGAGATTCAAGTGACTGAAGCCCAGTGGCAGTTTTAGGTATGTGTGTCTGTGTGTCTGTGTGTGAGTGCAGGGTCTGCACCAGCAGCTGCAGTGAGGCTGCAGCCTCAGGGGCTCCTGTGTCCAGGTGACAGCAACTGAGGAGACTGGGATCTAGTGGCAAGTTGTACATGTATAATATATATAGATATACACACACACATATATTTTCACTGGGGTATCTCCATCCCACACAACAGATGGATGTGGGATGAGCACCATGTGAGTGTTCTGTGTCTGATGTGTGTAGCCAGCCACGTTTATGTGTGAAGTTCATGTGTGTGCACTCTGTGCATGTGCATCCTGAGAATATGTGTTCTACTGGTTGGACCTGGGCCATGAAGCTCACCCATTTCAGGGCTATCAGATCTAGCAAAGTATAAATTCACCACACAATATGTTTAATATATTTTAGTGACTATCTTAATTCCTTGACCCAGTTCTCTGGGTCACTTTAAGTGACTTAAGACACTTTAAGTTAGTCTCTTCTGGCACTTGTTCAATTATTGTCTTAATAAATTCTGTTCTAAAAAACAGTTTAAAATACTTCTAGAGTGTACAGCAAACTATATTTTTCTTCTTTGGAAGACTTTTAAATTTAAGGATATTTATCTATTTAAGTATTTTCATCTTCATCTTCAGTGTTGAACTATCCTGGAGCTCTGAATATGATGAGTATCAGAAGAAAATTTTCTAAAAAGTTTTTAAAAACTTTTATTTTTTAATTGAAAAATAACACAGAGACAAATATATATTATGCTTATCAGAAGTAAAAAAAGTAAGTTCAGAGCTTTTACCTGTAGTAGGAATTTTTATAAATATAAGGGAACATTTTAGAAAATGTTAACTTTATTGTTTTCCACTCTTCTCTCTAATTTGCATGTGACATTATGTTCTTTTCCAGACAAGTCTAAGGAGTTCTTCAGGGATTTTTATACATTGACAGGACTATCCTTAGGTAGATTCATTTCAAATATACATTCATTGTGTAATGAGTCAGCATTTCTGGATGAATGTTAGCATAAAGAATTTTGCTGTATATATCTCTTAGCAACAGAGAAATTAGAGCCTTAATTTCATTTTAAAACTCCTGTGTTTAATAATTTATTTTTTTTTCACTATGGAGGGAATACATGAATTATCACGGCTTGCCTTGGACTCTTGATAATTCAGCTGTCTTGCACAAGAAAAATGCAAGATATTGTTCTGAAGGATGGTGAAAGAATCCCTAGACAAGTAAGAATTAGCAACTGCCAGGGTGTTTCAGTTGCTGAGCCCATTCCAGCCCCTGCAAAGGCACCAGCAGGCAGGAGAGACCAGCAAGTACAATCACGGAGCTCAGCACAGCTGCTGGGTCCAGGGGACGGTCACATATGCGAGGTGACAGCCGCCTCTGAGAAGTGAGGATGGGGTGAAGGCAAGGACAAGCACAGCTTTCCTTCCCACTCCTCCTTAGCAGCAGAAAACTGGCAAAGCCAGCTCTTCCTGTCCTCTCTCCCTCCCTCCCCCGTGGTTTTGCTTCTGCTGCTGAGCAGGCTGGAGCCAGGCTTGTGTTCTTTAGTTCCTGGGAGGATATGAGCTGCTGTCCTAGGATAAAATCTGAGAACGCATGGCTGCTTGAATGAGAGTTTTGCCTCTTGGTAGATACTGTGTGAAGCAATGCTGGCCAAAACAAATTAGAGAGATTAGCTGTTTTAATAGTTAAGCAAGTCATACAGTACCATCAAGACAGAGAGACAACCAGTGGCACCTCGGGTGTTAACCACAATTAAATATTTTCATACAAGATTGCAGCAGCCTTGCAGAAGCTCTCACAGCCCCATAGTATCATTCGTAGTCCAGCAGGGGACATTTCCAAACAAAACTCCTGTTTGAATAGGACTGGTAGTATAAACACAGTTCCATTTTTATATTTTTGTTTCAGAAGCTTTCACATTTGCTAAGGAGACAGCATGGTCAAGGACCTCCTGACCGTAATATTGGCAGGATTCCTTTCTCTCTCCTTTATTCAAAACAGAAGGTCATTGTAACAAACATTCACAGGCTTTTCAGTACTGAAAGGAATCAAATATCCAATGCTGCAGAGTTCTTTGGCACATTGTATCGCTATAAACTCCAATACTGCAAAGTGTAAGGTGCTATTCCAATGGTGCCACAGTTTCAATGTATCAAATTTGACACCTTTTCAATAAAATAGGCTAAATTTAGATAACCATATGCTCATGCTGACAAGCTAGCTTCTCCCTGATATGTGTTTTTTGTGAAAGAGCACAAGAGGGCCTCAAAGTTTAATTAGTCTAAAATTAATTCAAAATATTTTATTAATTTACAGTAGAAGGGTCAGGTTGTTGAGCAAAAAGCAGGAATTAATATTTTTACTTAATGCACTAGGATTCAGCTGTAAAAATTCCATTAATGTTAATAGGAGTCATGCTGCCAAATTCAAAAACCATGCTATAAATATTTTATCTGTCTATGCTCCTACTGCAGTCTAATAAAACTGGAACAATTAAAGCCCCTTCTCTCTTGACTGCCCGCTGAGCAAAGCTGAAGAGTACACACACATGAACAAAGTCCTGCTCTTCAGTGGGGCAGCCTCACCTTGAGTCCTGTGTGCAGTTTTGGGCACCACAATATACAGGAGAAATTAGGTTGTCAGAGGATGCACAAAGGAAGGCCACGAGGATGGGGAAGGCTCTGGAGGGGCAGCAGGATGAGGAGTGGCTGAGATCCCTTGTTCTGTTCAGCCTGAGGAAAAGGACACTCAGGGGACACCTCATTGCAGTCTGCAGCTTCCTCGTGGGGGGAAGAGGAGGGGCAGGCACTGATCTCTGCTCTGGGGTGACCAGGAATAGGAACCAAGGGAATGGCATGACACTGAGGGAGTGTTCAGGTGGGAATATCAGGAAAAGGTTCTTTACTCAGAGGGTGGGTGGGCACTGGAACATCTCCCCAGGGCAGTGGTCACAGCACCAGCCTGGCAGAGCTCAGGAAGCATTTGGACAATGCTCCCAGGCACAGGCTGGGATTCTTGGGGTGTCCTGTGCGAGACCAAAGGCTGGACTTGATAAATCCCTTCCCACTCAGCATATTCTGTGACTCTAGGAAGTATTTTATCAATAGACATGTATTAATAATTCCTGCTTTAGCAACTTAAGATAGGCAAGCGTCACGGTTACATTTCAATCTTTGCATCCTTTTAAGGGATTTTTAAACAACTACTTGAGAAACTAAAAATGCAATGATTTATAAGAAATCTTTCTTATTAGTAACTGTCATTGGCTTTTTCTTAGTATGACTCCCAACAATATACAATGATAATCTATTAACTTATGTGTGATTAAGCCATAAAGACTGATTTAATTCAGTATATGTTATTTATAAGGTCAACACTCTAAAATCCACTTATTTTTTGATGTGTCTCATTGAGCATTGTGATTCTCTTGATTGTTCATGTTCTGTAGTCCTATTGGTTTAAAGTAAGCTGAAATTTGAGTTATAGATCACATAACTGAAGGCAGATGTTCAGTCTCCACTAACATAAAAATTGCATGAATAAATGCAAGAGATATAATTTCTAAAAATGGAATAATAATTAAAGTGATCAATGAAAGCCTTACATTTTACAAGTTTTTTTAAACAAAACCCTCACAAACTAAATTAAACATAATTGGATGCCTTGTACATATTTTTTTAAAATTCTATATTTGCTGACACTTTAATAATTACAATACCTTAACATATGTGCAGAATCTGAGTTAATAATAGTAATCATAATCATAATCAAAGTAAACCAGAAAAATTACAGTTCCCAGTAGTTGTATGAGACACAATACAAACAATAACCAGAATATTAAATTGAAGACTACAGCAAGAAAATTTGCACCATGCAGAATTAAAAAAATAAAAAATAAAAAACCAAACCTCAAGTTGTGACATTAATGTAAACATGTTAAATTTTTTTTAAAATGTGCTTCAACCTTTTGTTATAAACAGAGGAACTTCAAGAGTTTTATGAGGGAGAAATACAAAGAATTTCACTTTGGGGAAATTGGTACAAACATACAGCAGATGCAACAAATTATTTCCTTGGTCCTACAAACTATGTTTCCACTTGCATGTGAGAAAATGATGGTAAAGACCTGAATGTGTTCTCTCTCTATATATGTAAACTAAATATTGCTCAATTACACTTGCTGGTGGGCATTGGACAATGTCAGATGTGAACTCTTGGAGTTGTTCATATGTGCACATGGAGAATTACACATGCTCTTGCGCAAAAAACATTGCTAGAACAGGTTTTGTCTTCCTTTTTTCGAAGGAGAAAGTAAAGAAGTTCCTATGGCTTTAATCTTTCTTCAGAACCAGTGAATCTCTTGCACCTGAATATCACATGCAGTGCAAACATGGAAGCTCCTTTATTTAAGTTGTTTTAGCCCTGCAGTCACTCCATTCATAACATGCTCATCACAAGTCACCCCTTGATGTGCAGCTTTAAGGCTGGTTGCACAAAAGTCAGCTTGATATCCATGTCAAGTACCACCTGTTTTCTGATGGGCAGGTTTTATGGTGGCAAAATGTTTTTTTTACAGAGCAGTGGTGCATTGTCAAAAAAAACCCCTGAAGTTAGGGTTGAAACTAGGGACATCAGTATTCATGATGGCTTTGGATATTGTAATGCACTATTTATATTATTCAAAGTCAAACTGGAAAATAGTGGGACATAATTTCTAGAAACAATTTGCTTAAATAAGATATAATGCAAGAAATCTTGTATATTTGCTCATGGATATATTCTGAATATGTTTTAATCTCTAAACTGTTAATAAGTAGGGAAAAGTAAGTCCATAGCACACCTACTTTTCTCTAAAGTCCACAAATCCTTACTTTTTTTCCCCAAGTTTTGCTGTTCTACATTTCCTTAAAGTTATCTCTTTACAATATGTACTTTTAATATGTTAAAAAAAATCTACTCAGTATAAATTTTAAAAAAATTGATTAATAAAGCTTGTCACTGAAAAGGAAAACATCTCCTTCAAATGTAATGTTGCTTTACTTGTACAAATAATTTTCTGATTTAGCATTCCTCAAAAAGAAAAAAAACAACCCAAATTGTTAAAAGATTTAAAATATAGGATTAATTATAACATCTTCCAAAAAATAGAGAGCTGAATTCAAATAGTAATCTTTTAAACTTTCTCTGAAAAAAATACAAAAACATCAATCATAATTTCATTGGAAACTTCACAAAATATTTCAAAAATGAAAGTTACATTTAATTATGTGCCATAAAACATATATACAGATAAATCATATGCAGCAAATGCTGTTTTCAGTGAATGAAACAAAAGTCAAGATTTGCTTAATCACTTCAGGGTGTATTAATTATTATCCAGATACTGGTAACCCTTCTATGACCTTTTTTGCCACACTACGTATGCAAATAATAATAGGTGGATTCGTAGCAAATTATCTTACTTTCACATTCTGTTGAGTACCAGAGTAATTCTCACTTTGAGGGAATATCAGAAAGTCATTTTTATATGGGTCTCCATAACCTAGAGATCAGATTCAGCCTGTATTTCAGGCACTACAGAGAAAAAGCTGATAGATTATAATGTTGTGAAGACAAGCCTTTTAAAAACTATCACTTCGAGAGACACCTGCTCAGCTAAGCACTCTGAAGAAACTGGTATAGCCCATAGCCCCAGAAGTCACAGGAAAATGTTGATTTTTGGGGTTTTTGCATGTTAAATATCCAGTCAGGTCATTACATCTAGTTCAGTGTATAACTGTCTCTGGATATGTGACTTCTGTATCCATCTCTGAAATTCAGTCTGTAACACACTAATTCAATTTAGGTAAAATCTTAGAACAATCTTGCAAATATTTAGCTTCATATATACATCTGTATTCATGGTTTATTTTTAATGCAGTGCCAGAGGAATACTACATATCTGCACTTATCTAATGGGCTGCTAACTCTTGATTGACTATAGAACATTTTAATAGACATAATATGAAACACTTCCTAGAGCAATTTTTCTTCATAGAGATACTATTAGAATTTCATTGAGAGAATGGTGATGTTTAGGATCTGCTACTAGAAGCTGATAATAACTAAGTGTATTTTCTGAAAGCTTACAATAATATAGAATTTCTGGGAAGAATATTCCAAAATATCCAGGGATGGGTGTGCAATACAGAAATGCTGTAATGTCTCCTGTTAATCTCATGAAATAAAAGTGCTTCGCCCAGCTGGGAACTGACTTGGTCCCACAGAAAATGAAGTCTTGTCATTAAATTCATGAAGAAGCAGACTAGATTCTAAGTACTGAAACATATGCCTGTGTTCTCCTCATATGACCCAATTTTTTAATTCCCACTTCTATACTTGCACACCAAACAAAAGCTCATGACCCGTTTTGCTGAAGGAGCAAGGTGAAACAGTTATATTCAAACAAAATAAAGCCAAAAGGATGCAGGCACAATGTCCACCTGATCCAACCTCTTGCCCTGAAAAAAATGTATTCTTTTGCAAATGCAGGAAAAGAATTCTTCCTCACATTTAACATTTCATGTACATCTTTTCCTGTGGTTCTCTACACAGCAGTAGCTTTGTCCTACACTATTAGGTATAATGCAAAAAAAGCATTGCACCCACTCTGAAGAGTCTGAGTGTTTCTGACTTCTTTAGTGTAAAATAAAGTAAAATCCATCTAACCATTTCTGTGATTCATTAATGTCAGTTGATCTCTTTGTTCTCCAGTTTTCCCTTGAAAAAACTGAAAACCCTTACATTTCTTCAAAGTCAGAGGTCTCTAAAACTAAACTCTTTATGGGATCAGTGAATTCAGCTTCCCCTTGTAAAAATGCTACATGTAAAAAGGTAGCTATTTTCATTGTGAAAAAAATCTCATTAAAAATATTTTAATAGACTCTCAGTGTATCTTATACATATCTGGTGGAATGGTTCATAACCCCTATATAGATAATTCTTGAAATTCACACAGGTGTGGAAAGCACAACATCAAATCTATATAAAAATGAAATAATGTCATTATTTTGCGTAAATTTTCAAATCCCATGAAACTAATAGTTTATTAGATTCTATTGCAATTTTCAATAGGAGCTTAGTGAACATAGCATTTATGTTTGCACTTATCATGACACATAATGTTGTCCACCAGTGCAAAACAATGTAAACAACGAACAAAACAAACATTAACTCAATTTTCATTTTTAATGTCTGATCCTTACAGAGATGTAAATGGTGAGACAAATTTATTTCATCGAGGCAGGAGCAAGAGCCTAAGTAGCCAGTAATGTGCCCTTCAGCTTCATGTTCACTCAGTTCTGTTCAGTTAACACACTTTTCCATTGCTGTGACAATTTTAAAGCATTTATTCTGTAAATGAACAGTCAGCTCTCATGCAAACAGTCCATTAGCATTAATCATATGATTCTCACATATTGACAAAAAAAAGTGTTTGCTATATTTCTCTTGTCCATGACAAATGAGTAGTTGGTAAGAAATGAAAAATAGCAATTTAAAAGGAAGATTAGAATTACTGATCTCTTGACACATTTCATCTCTCATCTGAAATACGAAAAGCCATATTCCAAGTATGGTGGATGATGTTTCTGTTGATCAAAATATAAGTCTTTGCCTACTTTATCCCTGATCCTGTTACATAAATCAGTATTTGCATTTCCTGATATTCTTCTCTTTGGACAAATCTGAAGAATCCCAACTTACTGGAGTACAAATGTGTAACTACATAAAAAATATTAAGTTAACTGAATCATTTGCATTGACTAATATAAACAGACACTCTCTAAATATAACCTTAGAATTTTAAGGTATTAAAATCTTATCGCTTTCAAGACATGCACCTTCACTAGAGCTTGACTGAAAACTGCTATGCAGCCACTGGAAAAAAAACTTGCATTAGGGCTTCTGCCTAACAGGAAATTATACTGAACCTGAACCAAAGCCCAATGAAGTATGAGTTTTGTTTTTTCAACTTTAATTTACACTGGATCGATCGCTTTGAACACAATCTCTCATTTCTTCAACGTTAAAGGAGTGCTTATAACTATCAAAGCATATTTTTCCTTTCAATATCCATTCAAAATGAGATTTTGAAAAGCATCCCAGGACTCTGCAAAATGAAAATCAGACTTGGGTTTGTGTGTCAAATAATAATCTTCAGAAGCTTTTTATTTCGCAGATGGAGATTTTAGCTGCCATGTTGTCCTTCTAAAAATAACATGCAGTTTTCCAGTGAGCATGCAGTCAACTAGCAATATCAGTGTGCGTTTTTATCACAAAGAATTTGAGAAATCCATCTTTAAAGGTTTCTATAACCAAATCAGGAAAACTCTTAAATTTATACATAAGGAAAAATATCTTTAAAATCTCTAGAAACATGACACATCTCAAAGTCGTTTAATGCTTCACAGTGGAAGAAAAAAGACAACCGATGAATGGATAGACTATCTAAGAATTAATCAACATTTTTTTAAAGTGACAATGCTGGCAAAAGACAAGAATGGAATGTTAAGGTATTTGTTGTAAGCCAAGAGGAAAAGATTTATATGCATCATTTCCAAGCCAATATATAATAAAATCCATTGTCAGGCTTGACATAAAATACAATCAAAAGGCCATTTGTGACTCTGAGCCCGTGTCTCCTTCTTATGTTATAAAGTACCCCCAAATTTTCCAGCACCATTTTGGCCCTTTTTTTAAAGGGCAGATACTATTTAGTTAGAAATGCACTTGTATGTATTTTAGTCCTGATCCAACTCCTACTGTTGCCAGAGAAATATTTTCTGTTGAATTCAGAAGGAATTTTAAAAAATGTTAAAAAAAATCATTAAGTAAAATTGCTATTCTATTCTGTATTAAGATAATTGCTGTTAACAGAGATTCATTTGAGACTGCCTCAGTGGCTTACCAGTAAGTTGATGGGACATGAACAACGTATTTCTTAAACCAGCTGTAAGGCAGAAAAGCTGAGGTTACTATTTGGATTCCCTGACGAAAAGCTGCAATTGTTTCATTTATGGTTAAATGTATTCTGGCTATTCCTAGAGTGACCTTGGCGGCCAACTGTGTTGCCCTTAGTGTCAGCAGAAAGAAGGCTGTTGGTGTCAGTGGGCTTTGGATCAGGCTTTAAAGACAGAGGAAGCTTCCTTAAGGAGGAAAACAGACATAAAAAACAGTCCTGATTTCCCAGGTTTTGTTGCTTAGAGTTTAGAATACCAACAAGACATTTTAAACCCTGAAGAATAATTGTCGTAAGTGAATTATTTTAACCCTGTAAGGTTTTTTACAATTGTATACAAGAATAAAGAACAAATCTCTCTGGCTTACAAAAAAAAAAAATAAAAAGAAAAGAAAAAAAAAAGAAAAGAAAAGAAAAGGCAAGTACTTTATTTATCAATAGCTGCTTTTAGCTGCTTTTTACACCATTGCAATGACTAAACACGTAGCATAAAATAAACAAAAGAGAGTATAAAATCATTTCACTCCAGCTGGTATCCCAAGACAACCTTTTGACTAAGTACAGAGTTAGATGTTTCAAGTATGGCACTTATAGAAATAAGAGCAAAGATGATATATTCACAGTCAAATGCAATGAACTCCCTTCCTTTGGTATGTGTGTCATCATAGTTGATTGTAGGTAAATGCATAACTCAGCTGGCATGAACCAGCTCCACCATATCCATGCACATATTAGGGAATCAATCAAAATGTACTGATATATTCTGCAGATCACAACTAATGCAAGATGATTAAGGTCTCTGGTGTGTGTGTGTGTGTGTGTCTGTGTGTGTGTGTGTGTGACTGTGTGTGTCTGTGTGTGGACTGGCAAAGAAAAAATGGCAAAATTATATTCAGTATTTATTTTTAGCATGACTAATTGATGCACAAACCATGATAGAAAATAGCTAGTAATACACACCAGGAATAAAGTCTGTGATTTAGACAAACAAAATAAGACATCTGTGAGATATGTGAACGCAGATATCCTGACTGAGCTGTGGTTAGGTTCCTTACAGTGTGCTTACTCTCCTTTTAAAACATGCTTATGCCTGCACATTGCAACAGTGTCCCCCACCCCACCCCATATAGAGTATCCTTGCAGAGTTTTTGATATGAACATTCTACACATTTACAACAATTAGTCAGACAGTTCAAACTGTAAACATCCTAATGACAACCAAAAAGCTGCTTCACTGACAGATAAAACCCAATCATTAGAAAGAAAAGTAAGAATAATAGTAGCTGTGCTGTAAGGCTAGGTCAAGCATGGTTTTATAGCTGTTTTTTCAGTCTTTAATATAGCGCTGCATTTTGCAGCTAGTTCAGTAAGTGCAGATCCAATACCTTAATGGCTTTCTTGGTGGTTTGATAAAATGCTTGCCTAAGCAATGTACCTTTCTCTAATGGTATCTGGGTCTGTTCCACCTGGCACAGTGTTTCAGTTCTGTCACAGCCTCACACATAAGCTGAGTCACTTGACTGAGTCCTGCCGAAGTTAGGCATGCTCATTCTTGGCAGGTCCTTATTTCTGATTTCATATATGGATTTCCTTTTTGCCTGTACTCCTCTCACTGCCATTTTGATCTTTCTCCAGCCCAAGTGGTTCAGTTCTGCCAAATTAAGCACCACACAAATCCCACTGACAGCAAACATGAATACCAAGAATACAGTCTTCTCAGTGGGTCTAGAGACATAGCACTCTACTTCTTTAATGCAAGGGTATCTGTCACATTCGTACATGGAAGGGACATTGAATCCATACAGAAAATACTGTCCCACTAAGAATCCAATCTCTAGGGCATTTCGAAAGACCACTTGGATGATATAAAATCGAGAAATGCCTTCTTGCCTCCTCATCTTTGATTTTGTAGTTCTGATAGCAGGATTGGGGATTTCCTTCACTTCTAAGCAGTCTGGTTCTGCCTCTTTGGTGGAGTTCTCAGTGTTTTGCAGCACGCCATTGACAATAGTGTTCTTGATTTTCTTACTGTCCTCACGCTTCATTGAATCCTGGTCCCTTTCCAAGGTAAGGAAGACAGTAGAGTACCTCCGTTCCCTTTGTTTAGCAGACTGGTGAACGGAGTATGTTATGAAGCACAGGCTGGGAGTGCACACCATGATGATCTGGAACACCCAGTACCTTATGTGAGAAATGGGGAAAGCCTGGTCATAACAAGCCTGGTTGCAGCCTGGCTGCAGCGTGTTACAGACAAACATCGTTTGCTCGTCATCGTACACCGTCTCCCCTACAATGGCCACAATGAGAATTCTGAAGATCACCACCACGGTCAGCAGGATCCTGCAACAGAGAAGCCCGTCAGTGCGCGCCGCCGCCGCGCGGCCGGGAGCTGTCCAGTGCTGACCGGGCCGCGGCGCCGCGGCACCGGCACCGGCACCGGCACCTCGGACCGGCCCCGGCACCTCGGACCGGTCCCGCTCCGGCGCGGGGGGCGCGCAGGCTGTGCGGCATCGGCTCGGCACGGCCGTGTGCCACAGACCGCGGGCGGCGGTCAGCGCTGGCCCCTTGGGCGGAGGGGCGATCACACGGGCCCGGGGGCCCCCGAGAGCGCGGCCGGGAAAGGCGCGGGGCTGCGCCGGTAGCGGGACCCCGATGGCCCCGGGGTCTCCCCGACGACCGTCCGGAGCCCCGTGGCTGCTCGGGGACAAGGACGGCGGCGTTGGCGGTGTCCCCGCGCCCCGTGCCGCATACCAGCCTCCCCAGCACACACACACACAGACACAACACACACAGACACAACACACGAGAGCTCAGGCACACCCCGAAAGAGCCCGGCCGAAGGGCACGGAGCAGCCGGGACCCACCGTGCGCCGCCGAGCTGCTCGGGCAGGAGGGGATCCCCCCGTGCTCCCCGCAGCTCTGCCGCGACCCTTACCTCCCTATCATAGTAGAATGCTGCTGCACGGCAGCTTCCAGTAGCCTCTCTAGAATAGTCCATTCCCCCATCGCTGTTCATCCGGAGACAAAGACTTTGGCAAGCGTAGGGGATCTCTTCACTTCTGCCTTTTTTCACCCCTCCTATTTTTTTTAATTTTTTTTTTTTTTCTTTTCAGGGGGAGGGAAAACAGACCGAAGAGCAGCCCGTCTCTACCGCCCGCAGTCCGGTGGCGGGAGGGCAGCTGGAGGCAGCAGCCCTGCCGAGGGTTCCCGGCTCGGTTCGGCTCGGCTCGGCTCTGCGGGGCTTGGGGCTGCTCGGCAGCCGCCACCGGCCCGGCCCGCTCGGCTCGTGGCTCAGGGCGGCGGGCGGACCGGCGGCGTGGAGGGAGGAAGGTTGGCTTTAATGTCTTGCTGCCTCTAATCTGCCTTTAAGTAGTCTCCGCTTGCGTCACTGACAGGTTGGTGGAGAGCAGCCAAAAGCAGCGCTCGGATTTTCTCATTTTTATTATTCCGTTGAATACAAACAAATAAATGCAATAAAAATAAATGAAATAAATAAACGGAGGAGGAGCAGGGAGGGCGGAGGAAGAGCCGCCCCGGCAGGCTCGTGGTGCAGCCGGGTGCCCGGTAGCCCGAGCGCCCCGGCCGGGTGCCCGCTGGCCGCCCGCCCCCGCCCGCCGGCACTCCCCGCGCTCCGCCCGGCCCCGGGGCTGCCCCGGCCGCCCCCCCGGAACGCGGCCCTAGGGCGGCAGGGGGACACCGCGGGCCCCTGCCCTGCTGGGCTTCGCCTCGCTCCAGAGATCAAACCAGCGGTGTCACACAGCAGTGACCTTACTTCTTAGAACTGCTAAACCCTGGAAGATATTTGACTTCAAATTGCATCTTTATTCTCCCCTGATTACAGTTATAAGAATCACTGCAGAGAAATCAAGCTCATATATAGCCATTTCAGAGAATTCTGAGACTGTTTTATTTATGCTAGAATAGGCACCAAATCTTCATACAAAGCATCTCTAAACAGTAGAAGAAAAAGGTCTCTTGAATAAATCCCTGCATTATAATCAGTCCACATATTTCATTTTCATAAACAACTGTGCTTAAAATAGATTTTTTCATCTTACAGATAACCTCACAGGTTGTACCTGAGACATTACTAAATATTGGTACCGATTGAAATTAACTTCTCCAGTAAAAAAACTTCTCTAGTGTAAAATATATTTACAAAATAATCAAGTAAACCTTCACATCTGCTCAACTAATCTCATTAAAGAACAACACAAGAAAAAATCTCATCAGCCTAATATCAATATTCCTACCATTGAACTTGGTAAAATCAAATTCTTTCTAAAGCAGAACTGCACAGGCATAATAAACAGTGTAGTCCTTTATTATTATTATTCTTTGCAGCTCACAAGCCAACTCCATGTTATATTAAACATGTTAAGTGTTTTCTGAATAAATGGGACCATGCTTCATCTGTGCAAGAGGGCATCTGTATGCTTTACACACCCCAAGGTTTGTTGTCTTTTCATTTGGACTATGCAGATGGTCTCTGCTTCACGTGATACTGGGTCAGTTGACTGATTGAATTAGGAAAGTATCAAACAAGTGAGGATCAGTAAATACACAGAAATGCTGAACAGAAATGGAGAGATTTTTATTCTCTCCTAGTCAAGAGTCTTTGGCTTTTTGTGTATAGTTTCTAAAAATTGCTGTTGCAACAACACTGAAGCTAAAAAGAAGTTAGAGTTTAGTTTGGTTTGTTTTAAGAGGACTGTGGTATCTATCCAGCTACCCTGACAACTGAGTGTCTCATATAGACCAAAATTGTCTGTTTGCAGATGGATCTGAAAAATAGAGAAATGAAAGCAGTAAGGGAAGCAGTTATGCATGTGTAGGAGAGAGGGCAGGGAATATGCTTACAAGCTAATGATGATAATCCTATTTAGCACACCAAACAGGGGGAAAACCTGTGATTGAAGTTACTGAGAGGGGAGAGAAGATTTTGGTTCATAGACAAATAACAGAATTTCTACAAAGGAAAGCTGCTCCCTGGTACTGGGATAGAAAAACCATTTATCTGGGCTTTTAGGACCCTTAAATAAAAAGGAATTACATTCTGATCATATCAAACATTGGTCTATTAATTAATAGTTTGGCAGTGTTTGCTGTGTTCCTGACAGCCCAGTCATGAAGATAAGGAGATGAAATATCCTAAATGAATAAACATATAAACATTGTTACTAAATTGTTTTTGATTTAATTATGGTTTAAAGTTAAATTCTTTCAGATCATCTTTTACAGGAGATACATCTCATTCTGGAATACTTGACATCTCCTTTTCTAGCAGTAACCTCATGCCACCCTGCAGCCACATTCACATGCAGGGTACTTGGCCTTCCTCTTGAGAAAGTTTACAGAACTTCAGACTTGGTGAGTTTGGAAAAAAAATTTCAGAGGGTCTCTTTCACAAGGCCAACATTCATTTTAAGCGGCTAAAAAATTCAAAGGAAGTTGCTATATCGCAAATTTATGTGTATGATTTCTGAGGCTTTGAATTTCTGTCCTTTATCAGAGGCCTGACTTGCTGTCAAAATAGAAGTAATAAAAATCAACATGATGTTCTCTGTGTGTTTTACATAAAAGTGAAAATTGTATGAAGAGTGCAATTAACTGCATTTCCATTATCCTTTTCATGAATAACAACAATCTGTGGACTTATCTGACAAATTGTCTAAATCAAAAAGTGCTCAGACTATGTAAAGTCATGACTGTAAGTTGTAGACATAAGAAGATTTTCAGCTTCTAAAGGTTCATCTTAGTTTTTACACCATTCCCCTGAATGCTTCAGCCAATGGTAAAGTCAGGATTTGCAGAATAACAGTCTGCCAAAGATGCTGTGGATGTATATTGCACAGTGTACATTTTCAGATTACGTGAAACCCACGCCTACATTTCATTCAAAAGCATTCAGGATTATCAAAACTTTATATCTCCTGGTTTACAAAGAACTGTTTCCTAATGAAGCAGCAATAACAGTTTGCAACAGGGCTAAACTTGTATTTTTCAATTTTTTTTTCTGTTGCATAGAAAGGAAACAAAATCAGCTTGCTATTCCACACATAGGCTTTTGGGTGGTAGGGTGTAATTTTTTTTCCTCTTGCTTTTCATTCAAAGAGAATAATCATTTCTGTTCTGCCCAAATTCAGTATAAACTCTGTCATTCCTAACAGGATCTCAAACAAGCTTTGCAAAAAGAAAATTCAGTCTGCATGTGTTCAAAGATGCCAGTGCCGTGATATTAATTTCTGATGAAATAATATAGACTGAGTTGATCTTGGATTAGGTCTGAAGAATGAGACTGTGTGTGTCCTCAGTTTGAAGCCAAACTGAGGTTAATCTGTCTGTAAGAAGCTGTAGGCCAGATTCTCTCTAAGAAATCCAGCCCTTTTGCCCTGATCTGGTTTTGCAAAGGGTCTGGAGAGCAATCAAATCTTGCAGGATGCACATTCCTCAAGGACGGGGCAGAGCAGACTGAGAGCAGAATTGACACATTTGGCTTGTCGGTCAGACCCCCTGCAACCTGGACGTGGGTGACATGACGGGGTCAGGATGAGGTAGCCACATGGCCAGTGCTGTCATGCAGTGTGCTAAACAGCATTATCCCCCTGCTTCATTGCTTTCCCTGCTGAGGTCTACTAATGTAAAAACACAATGCGGATTACATGAGCCTTCCACACTTACTGTCTCCTTTTAAATTTATACATTCATTCTAAATTTATTCCAAATATTCTATCCTAAAATAAATTGAATCAATTATTAGCACTATGCCAATCTTCCTCAATGCAATTTTTGCAGCTGTTTACAGTGGATCCATCATCATAGCAAATGAATATATGTGATATTTACAGTCTAAAATTGCATGGCAAATGACTGTATTTCATTGTTATATTGGAAACCACTATTTCCACTATTCGTAGCAAACGGGAAGCCAAGAAAGAGCTTTAAATTATATAAATATAAGCTATTAATAAAGAAAATAGTGGGATTTTCTTTCAATAGTTTTTGTGAAAAAATTACATTGCCCTATAGCTGTATAATATACAATGTGACTATTTTCTAACTAGCATTACAAAAGAGAGATTTCTCAGCATTACTTTCATAAAGCATTAGAACATTCTTTGGAAGACTGGTATGATAAATGTTTCATTTCTGGTAGTATTTGGTGTAGTCCATGAAATCTAAGTCATTAGCTACTAAACTGAAAATGCCTTTTTAAGATCTCTCATAGCCATCTGCTATGCTCTGTTTTCATTTGGTGCCATGTGTGTATTAATGAAATGATTGCATCAGATTAAATCTTTTATTCATAAAATCATCTAGGTCATCTGCTTCTACCTACACTTTCTCTCTCATTAAAATGAGCATTTGTGTGTATGTTCTCTCCCCACTGTATTAGCACAATTCTAGCTGCAGTTAGCTGCTGTATAGAGACTTCAAAAAGAAATCCCTCCCAGTGTCTTTTTCTCAAATGAAATTCCCTCAAAAGATAACTCTAGTATATCACAGCAGAGAAAGTGTGTTTTTTCTGCAGTTTTAAAAGTAATGACTTCCCAAAAGGTAAAATATTTGGATGTGCTAGTGATTTCAGTCCTTCACAAGAGAAAGCAATGTTTGCTGCCAAGAAATGGGTGGCACACTCTTCCCATCCAGTCAACAGTGTTTGTGCCAAAGCTGTCAATTGCAGGGTGGGCTCTTGTGGCCCTTGTGGTGAGCATGGAATAGAGCCTGCATTTATATGATTCATCCTTGACAGTAGCAGTGTCAAGTGCACAGAATTCAGGGTTTCCTGTAATGCATGAACAGACAAAACACTCAGTTAACCTAATAATCAAATTAAGACTATATTATGCATCTGAGGTCCATATCTACAAATAAAGATTGCTATAAATGGAAAGCTATTCAGGAAAACAATGAATGTAATCAGTGGAGAAGGAATAAATCTATGAATAGTCATGAGCTTCGAAAATGAGGGTTCAAAAGTTATGTTGAAATTCTATAACTATTTTTGCAAGGGGGTGGAAGGGCTACAATAAGAAATATTGACAATGGGGGCAGGTACTAAGTAAATATTCCACAATCTTCTGAACTAAGGGAATTTAAAATACCAAAATATAACTGCTTTAACTAGGAAACAAATTTTAAGTATCATACTTTCCTAGTTACTGAATATTTTATTTCCTGACAGAAAAAAATCACCTAAGTTTTATGGGGCTCTTGTAAGCTGTCCACAGGGACCTTTCTATGCACAAATTAACGGCTCAAATCAATTTCCTACTAAATAATTTGAACCTATATACTGAATCACAATTGCATTTACTTCTGGCATATTTACAGCTCCTAATGCAGCAGCATTTGCACTTCTTGCAAACTCAGATTTATTTGCACACAGGATTCAGCCAGAGGAAGGAAAATATCATTGAAACAAATGACTTACAGGCTCTGCAAAGAAATACAAAAGAAGTAAAATATTCTAGTGACCAGACGATCTGCTGCCAGTCTGTTGGATTTCCTTTCTGACTCTCACCCATTTCAAAGCACTCACATTGTGCTAAAGCATCCAAACCTCCATTAATGCAATTTCATGGATTATGATGGTTTAAGCGTAAATTTGTGAGCAATCTCATGTGGATTTCCATTTCAGTTTTCTTTAAGATTTCATATATACTAATGAAAGAGCCTTGGACACAAAAGAGTATGAAGGATTCATAGATAAACAGATTTAGTACACATTTTAAGGATGAAAAAAATATCTGCATATTAATATTAATAATTAATTCAATATGGGAGTGAAAATTTTTCACCATTGCACAAATGATTTTATTCCTAGAGTCTATTCTTTCAAAGATACATATTACAAAATAAATGTGGCCCAATATAACTGATTAGGGCATTGTGGTAAAACACCAATTATACCAGCTGTATGCCAGAGCCAATGCAGAATATTGTTAGACTCAGTTTGGCAAACTTTATTTTTCTCTTTTCCATCAAAAAGAGTTACAAATTTTCATTAGAAGAAACACAATTAAATTGAACTGTAATAATACCTTTAAAAAATTTATATCATAATCTACCCATCCTGTGGTAGTAAATTTTCATTGTACTGATAGCAATTCCCATTAGCATTAGATGAGCCAGAATTTGAAAACCTTGAAGGTATTTATACCAGAACATTTAAAAATTTCCTATGGCAGAATATGAATTATGAGAAAGTTATTGAATGCTTCAGAATATTCAGAACAACAGAAAATAAGATGCAGCAATAAGAAAAGAATTGTCTATACTGGGACTCCTGGCAGCATTTTGATACTCTTTTTATTCCATACAAAAAAAGAAAATAAAGTATGAGAAATCATGCTTCAGTATTTCAGCATGAATGCATTACATCAAGCTCTTTTTTCAGACCTACTGCTTATCTCTGCCATGTCTACATTTGTCTTCAACCAAATGCTGAATCTCTGTGCTCCCAGCTGCTTTCAGTTAGATGACGTGATTTACTGAAGAGTTCTTTTCCTTCGTTTTTATTGTTACACCACCATATGTTTCCAGTATTCCTGGTGCCTCCCCTCACTCTTGTCCTCTCCCTCCCCATCTCACCAGTCGCAGAAGGGAATTCACATTACATTAGCACTTCCCTTCAGAAGCCAGGCTGAAACAATCCCTTGAAATAACTAGGGCAGTCAAGTGATTGACTTGAAAGTAAACTATGTCAGTGAATGGGAGTGAAAAAGCAGGAGCTCAATCAGAAATGCAGAGGGTTTTTAATCCTTCTGTCATTCAAAGATTCTACAGTTGTAATACAAATTTGTGAAATGTATTTGATACTAATTCTATTCCAGATATATAAGGTATAAATATGTATTGATTGGGGCACAGATGTATATATTCATGCATGTGTGTCCTGGCTGGAGAGTCCTACGTGGTGAGACAAAAACTATTGAGGGGCAAGGTGGATCAAGTCAGGTTGCAGAGCTGAAAGTCATCCAGCTGGATTTGGACATCTCTGAACAAAAGAAATAGCCAGTGCTTCACCTCAACACTGGGACATGGATGGTAGCAAATGTTCTGTGGGGGTGGCTGGATCCATGGAAAAAGACCAATTGGCAGCACAGAGGAAAACCTTCTGGGCTAGTGAATTGTGGCAAGGGTGGAAGAGTTGGTTGTGCCCAAGAGTTGGGCTACAGAAGAACACCACAATGGGCAAGTTGATTGGGCTGCCAAGATTAAAGTGTCTCAGGTGGATTTGGACTGACAACATGAGTGAATTATTTCTGGCTTGGTGGCCCCATGACACCTCAGGTCATTAGAGAAGATCTGCAACATCCAGATTTGCTCATGACTGAGGGGTGGAATTAACCATGGGCAGTTTCTCCCAGATTATCCATAACTGTGAAACACACCCTGCAATCAATCAGGTAAAGCCCTGTGGTGTGGGGGATAATGGTAAAAATATAAGTGTGGAGATGCCTGGCAGATTGATTACATCACCCTTCCCCAAACCAGCCAAGGCAAGTGCTGTGTGCTGACCCTGGTAGAAGCAAACACAGGATGATTGGAGACCTACCCTGTGCCTCATGCTGCTGCCCAAAACACTATCCTGGGCTTTGAAAAGCAAGTCTTCTGTAGGCATGGCACTCTAGAAAGAATTGAGCTGGACAATGGGACTCATTTTGAAAATAACCTCATAGACACCTGGGCCAGAGGGTATGATATGGATTGGGTGTGCCAGATTCTCTATTATGCACCTGGGAAAATTGGATGGTACAATGGAGTGTTAAAAACCACACTGAGAATAGTGGGTGGTGGGACTTTCAAACATTGCTGTTTACATTTTAGTGAAAATTAGTTAACACTTGATTAGTTAGCACCTGATTAGTTAACACTACAGGCTCCACCTCTCCATCTGGCCCTGCGAAGTCAGAACCTGATGACCACAGAAAGGGATAAAGTCCCCCATAGTGCATATGAGGAATGTGTTAGGGAAGATAGTCTGGATTAAACAAAGGCAAACCCATCCTCAGAGTTAAATTGGTTCTGTGGGGAAGATATATTCCACAAAGAAAATAAATTCCACGAGATTTTAGACTTTGTCCCAGGTAAGATCCTAGGTAAAAGCTATTGAATTTTGGCTTTCAGTGACATTAGTACATATGGACCAAGAGCATATAGTCATGGATATGAGAGAAGAACCTGACATATTCTGTGGAGTTCATAGAATATATTTTTTAAAATATTTTCATATTAATGTACATTTATAAATATTCAGTAGTATCAGGATTTTTTTGTCTAGAATCTTTAATCCAGTATAAAGCTATGCCATCTTTTACTGGAAATTACCATCTTACAGACTCAGAATGCTTTCCCAGATCCATCCCAATCATGCACATCTGAAATTTTGCAGGTGGTGATTTAAACTGGCATTTTTGTGAGATCCACAACTGTTACTAACAAACAGCATCTGCTCAGTGCTGTGCAACATGCTTTGTTTGCATAACACCATTTGTTAATCTTTCCTGAAGAAAAAGATTTCCAGGATGAGTATTTAATTAAATTTTTGTAATGTTTCCATTTCAAAATGGAGCAAAATCAAATTCAGAATATCAGTTTCTTTTATCCCACAGGAAACTGAATGCTTACCTATAGATTTTGCAAAACTTTTAATGTTCTGAAATATTTAACTCATAACCATATTTTACAGAATCTATTAGAGATGGTGTACTTTCAACTATAATGCAGGAATCTGTGGCACAACAAGACAAAAAGATAAATGCAGTCATTCATAAAACATTGTAGGACAGCTGCAAATGTGTGTGATTTATTTCTGTGCTTTTAAGAAAAAGATCAGCATTATGTGTAATGTTGCTATAGATTGGAAGTTACAGTTTATTTTTCTAGATGACAATGAAACCCACATAATTTCTTGCATAGGTTCGAGTTGCTCAAGGGCTGATTTATGTACATCCTATGCAAATCTGTCCTCATTTAAATCAGGTATTAACTTGGTATTTTAGATTTAGAAATTCTGCTCTGTAGTGTTTGCAACGTCTTTCACAGTTTTCCTGCAAGAACATGAGGATTGTTTTCTTCTGACAAACTTAGCCAAGCTGTCACTGTTTTATAGGGAAAAAAAAAAGAAAATTAAAATTTGTCATGGTATCTTGCTCCATGATTTCACTTATCCAAAGCTGTGTCTGTTCTACAAGTGGGAAACCACATGGGGAGACATATCTTCCATTACTCTATCCACAGCTTCACAACATCCCCAGGAGCTGGGGCCTGGGGTGGGCAGGCTGGCTCACCCTCCCAGCAGCACCAAGCATCTCTTTGAGTCATCCCTGGGTACTTTTCCCCTTTGTGTTTGCCCAGCTCTACACCTTGTGAGGATCAAGGGAAGCTGAAGGGCTACATCTCACACACTACATTACACACCTCTTGTGAGGCTAAACACCTAAACTAGAGCCTGAACCACAGGGTCTTTAAAGTACTTGTCAGCTGAACTTCTATGGATGCAACAGAGTGTGAATGTCATGTATTTATATTTACATGCAAATGGATAAATATTTTGTATCGTAAATATTTTTGCCAACTATTTTTTAACTAATTTTTACATAATATCTTCATTTCACACACAAATTCCTCAGGACAGAGTCACTCAGACTGTATTCAAGCCCATAAGGAGGTCATACCTCCTAATATGGGACAGTAATTCTCCCTTTCCCCATCCTGATTTGCTGCACAGAGGCAGGATGAAACACATTCTTCCTGGTGGAAACTTCCAAGAATGAATCTGTGAAGGACTTGTTGCAACCCAGACACTTCCATTTGCCTAAAAAGAAAAGAGGTTTTACAGTGAATCAAAAGGCCAGAAGGACTAGGGCTCCCAAGGTTTCGATTTAATTAAGATTTCTCAACACTTAAAATAGATGAAAATGACACACAATTTTCAGATGGAAGTTTCAAGATGTCATGAAGAGGCATAGCTCCCCCGTGTTTTCTCAAAACGATCCTCTCCTGATCTTAAAAAATAGAAATCAGTTGATTTCCCCAGTTTCACTGTATAAGTATATCCATCCTACAGTTTCAGTGGACAAAAATCAGGCAAGGTGATTCAAGTATTTTCTGATGAATACTTAAAGGCTTCATCTGTTTAAAATTCATTTCAATCAGTAATATGCCAAAAAAGCATGAATAAATGATTTATCTGCTTTGATTCATTAGTGTTTTTTGATACATTTCATCATTTTAACTGTTTCCTTGGCATGAAGGAACAGCCTTGGGTCAGAAACTGTATTGCAAAGGGCAAAGGCTCACAGAAATGCTAGTGCAATGGGGAAGAGAAAAAAATGACAGCCAGTCCCACAGGGCCTTAATAAATATTTGTGAAGCATATTTAGTTTAATTACAGCAACTAGTTATCAAAGTCCAAAGTCATGCTACCTGAAATGTCAGTGCAAACTGTACCTTGGGCTTGACGGCACAATGCACAGCAAAAATAAATGTGTGAAATCCAAATATGACTGCCACAAAAACAAACTAAGCATGAGAGAAAACATGAGCTCAAGATAGATCAATTAATCCAAAAAACACCAACTAGACAGGTGGATGAGTCATACACACAGTGTAGGCACAGCTTCTCTTGAATGGAAAATACAACTTAACACCACACGTTTCACTCTGAAAGACAATGAGGCCAGCAAGATAATCTAAATTGGGTGGCAATTACCTCCTACCTGCACCACGATTGCAGAAACATTCTCAGACAGGGAGCAGGGTCTGAGTTTCTCCTTTTGAGAGGCCGTTCTTCTTGCATTCAACCCTTCTCAATAACGTGATTTTCTTCAGTTTTTTAAGATTGGGGTGGGGGAGGGAGGACGTAAAATGTAAAGATACTGATTTTGACATCATAAATAAATGTTTTGCTTTCTTTTCACTGGGAGGGTTGGTCAGAGAAATATATCAAGTATATATATCAAAAGAAATTAAAGCTATTTATTTGTTCTTTTCCCAGTAGCAGGGAATAACAGTTTTTCCAGAACTAGGAAGTGCTATACTTGCTTCAAGGACATGATTGTCCTGCAGAGACCTATCACAGTTGCCTCTGAAACGTATCAAGCATTCTTCTACAATGGCTGTAATTAACTTGTTAGAATATTTTTATTTTTTAATTAAGTGAATGTACAGATAAGAAAACCAAATCATGATATACACAATATACAAAATAAACACAGAAAATACAAAGTTAAAGAAGCACATAACCTAAATTCTAAGTTGTCTTCTGTAACTGGGTATCGCCTTCTTACTTGAGAGAACACAAAAGTGTTTCTTATGTATGATATTTATTATGAAAATAATTTTCTCAGAAGTCAGAAATTATATTCAGTTTGCACCAGTATCTAGATTAAAACACACAGTTTGACATATCCACACAAAGTGTCTTTTCACAAAGACAAAGGGTATATCCACTTGATTCTTTTTAGCTGCTATATTCAGTGGTTGATTAGAAGCCTTCACTGGAGATTTACAGCATGGACCTACTTTAGACAGCCCTAGCAGTATCATCAGCTTCAAAACGAGCAGTGTTTAGATTTATCTGACCTGAGATTATGCCCTTTTTTTTTTTCCTCTGTTTTTTTTTTTTATGGACCTAAGAATATAGTACAGCCTTTTTGTTCCACATTTAAGTTATATCTGAAGTTCTAGTCCTTAAAAAAAACACTTACTGAAGCAAAATACATTAGACTCTTACAGAGATTTTTCAAAATGTCAGCTTACCTATGATTTGTGTAAATTTTAAATCATGATAGAAATGGCTGAAGTTGGATACAATACCCTCTTTCCCTAGCCTACTTCCCTCCATTGCTTTCACCAGGCAAATTGTGGTTTTGGAAAGACCAGGGAATTTGGAAGAGAAGAGCAAATGAACGTGGAGAGTTCATGTCATGAGCTAACAGCAGGAGCAGCTTGTGACACACAGGTCTTGTTGATAGCCCAGAAATTTGATTATATACTCTTCAGTGCCATCTGCTGTAACCAGATGCATTCAAAAACTTAAGAGACAATCAAATAGCCAGTCTCAATAGCTGCATGGCAGGGAAATCATCTAACTCTAGGCTTAAGTCTGTCCTACAAGGCTAGAATCCCATTAAGGAATCAAGGACACATCACTGCCAAAAATGAAGAACTTAGTCACAGCTACGGACACATTCTTTCAACTTTTTGCCTCAATTTCTTTGCTGTAGCAAAATACCCTTTGCACAATTTACACCCCTGAGAATTGTTGCTTTAGTACCACAACACCTCCTCCAGCCAAGCAGGGACAGAACTGCATCTGCTGGTGAGACTTCAGAACAGCTGTCCATTTCACATTCACCTGTGAACTTGGGAAAGAGAAGTGAAGAAACAGTGTCTGCCAAGGTACAAACTGGATTTGAGTGCCTAAACCTGAACTCGTAAAACAATGGCAAAACCTTTATCTCCTCTACCACCAACCACTAAAGCTGCTTTGTTAGATGAAGAAAATATAGCTCCATTAAACACTATATTATCTTCATGTCTTTTCTGCAGCTATTGCAAAGAAAATAACACTGACTGTTGCGTGTTTCTTAGAGCAAGTGTACAGTGTGATTGATTATATCACTTCTGTCCTTCAGGATTTAGACAGAGCTCTAAAGCTAGTCCTAGAGAACATCTTTCTGCAGAAAAGTAATTTTTTTCCAACAGGAATTCCACAGTTGTTCATCACAAGTTACATAATGTATTTCCCAATAGAACATTTCATAAAATTTATGTACTGTCATGTATATTTTGCCTGTGTGAATGATATGCCATAGCATCACAGAATCATAAAGGTTGGAAATTACCCCCAAGATGATCAAATCCAACCTTTGCCTAAATATCTATTAATACTACTAAACTAAAACACAAAGTGTTACTCCATGATTTGTTTTTTGTTAGCTTTAGGACAATCAAACTTTGATAGGGATGCCATTGCTCTGGAGGCTACAGGCAGACACACTGAAAAATTTCCTATACATAGAACCTTTTAGTCTAAATAGTCAAGATAAAGGAAAAGAAAATAATGACAAACTTTTTTTTTTTTGCTTTTTTCATACTGAGAAATTCCAGCCAGTATCACCTGCAATGCATTTCCAAAATGGGCAGTGCTGTAGGTTTAGCAAAGAACCACCAGGTTTACCAAAGAACCCATACTGCTATGGGTTTTGCATAGCAGTATTTATCTGTTCTGTGGTATTTGTGGCATTCTCTATACTTAGATTGGCAAATGCCACAAATTCCATGGTAAATTTAAACACTGTGAGTGATAAATGTCAAGCTTTTAATAGCACCCACTGTCCCTCTGTCACCACATGACCCTATTAGGAGATTGCACAATCACTCTCTCTGTATAATTTCTTATACAAGAAATAGCCTTACAGCACTTTCAATGGCAAGATATTTGCTTTGTATAAGCAATGGAACTTTTTGTATATCTCTTGCAAAAGGAAGAGCCTTCAGGATACTTACTATTCCTGATGATTTCATGTAATTTTTATTTACAAAAATAAGGTCGGAATGCAGTTTCCTATTTCTGTTAGGTGTCAGTACAATGGACAGGATTCATGATCTTAGTTGAAATGAAATGGCAGAACAAGTTTGATAACAACAGATGACAATATGTTTCATCAGAAAGAAAAGTGTACAAAACTGTTGCTACAGCCATTAAAATGCAGAATGTGACACCAGACATCACAAAAATTTTCTCTGGGCATTTTTTACATTTTCTGTAGTATAGAATGTATTGAGGTTACATCTGAAAATCTTATCTCTGTGGCACTTTTTGACTGCAGATTGTAAAAAGGAAAGAGTATTTCACGCTGTCACTAAAAACACTTAAGATCTGATCTCAGAATTCCAAAGTTCTGAGGTTTCCTCTGAACACAAAAATAAATCAGGAATTGACTTCTGTCTTAGGAGCAGGGCTACAAAATATGTCTCAGTAAAATACCTCTGTGGTGTTTCTGACCAGAAGTATTTTCCTTTCCAACTTCAACTATGCTAACACTCCAGAGAGGAGTACTCATTTGCTGTGTGGTACAGACGTGGTCTCTGAAACTTGTTACCAAGTCGGGGATGCTCTTCCACTGCAAAGTTAAAGAGAAGGCTGAGGCAAAATATTTCTATGCATATATATGGACAAATATATATAAATGCATTTCTGTGTTGCATGTGTGTGTGTATGTTATTACAGAAAAAAAAAATTGGAGGATGCAGAAACAAATGTAAGAGAAAAAAATCTCCATCAGTAGCATGATGACTCCTTTTCCTATGTACAGTGAAGATATCAATTCCATGCAAGTCTCTTTCAAATTCCATTCAGTTTAACTGCCAAACTGTATAGGCTAAAGATCAGAAGCTGCTGCTGCATTACTGCAGTTTGTCTGGTTGCCGTACAGAGCTGAGCTGCACAAGAGAGCTCAAATTCAATTTAAAATAAATCGGAAATGATTTACCCACCAGTAAGACTAGTAAGGCCTGCGATCATTTTTGTAAATTATTGCACCACATATTAAAGCTTCTGTTTTTTACAGTACCTTCTATTACAAGTTAAAGGTATATCTGGGCATTTTGTAGTAACCAACAATGGATTGCAAGATTTAATAAGCTATACATTAAATAATTACTGCATATTCATCCCTGCAAATACAATTTTCTTTTTAAATATGGATCAAAGAATCATTGAGCACTTGTAAGAATAAAACCAGAGATTGTATTTTTCATATTTCTGCATATACAAACAGGCTGTCTGCTATGAGTCTAGTGCTTTAACAACGAGGGGAAAAATATGGTAATGAACATGAATTCACAACCAATGCTGAATTAGTAACTCAACTGCTTAATGATATTAATTTCAATAATCAGTTACTCAATTTTTCAAACTATAACATTAGATAATTAAGTCAGAAGTTTAGCACAATAAAGATGTCTGCTGATTAACCTGCAATACAAGACTGGGAAGGAGATGATTCCTTTTAATCCTTTACTCAAAGTTACAGGTTCAGAGTGGCCTTGATTTACCTGGTGGAAAGCAACGTTTTGTTGTAGGTGGTGTTTCTTGACAAGGAAGGATCACTCAGTTTAGGTGCTAAATTCAACACATAATTCATGCTTAGTTAAGTGTTTTTTTTCTTATGACTTGCTCAGTGGCTTGCCTTTAAAATCTGCTGAGATTTCTATTTCTGCAAGAGCACTTCTCCCCTCTGACTTATCAGATAATCAGAGCACTGTAAACACACATATACACACAGATCCAAAGCAGACAATTTTCTTGTTTAAGGTTAATGATTATTACTCCCTTTAGGTCTGGGGTTTGGTTTTGGTTGGTTCTTTTAATATAAAATATTGACTGCTTTTGAAGATAGAAGTCTGTGTCTTGAAAAGAATTTATATAACCAAAATAAAAAATAAATAGGATCTAATGTGAAATTTAAAGATTCCCCACAAGCACTGGCCCAGTATATCTGTGCCTCCCAGACCCTTCCCTTCCCCGCAGACAATCAGCAGCACTTGTAATTTGCTGTCTCAGCTGAGGCAGCCACCAGCAGCTACCGAGAGCTGTGGGAGGGGGATACCTGTGCTGCAGGAATTGCTGTGCTGCTGCACTTCCACTCTCTCGGGAAGAGCGAGCATTCAGGAGCTCCTTGATTTCCCTTTGAGCATCGCCTTTTTGCAAAAACATGTCCAGAAGCCACAATGTAACTCCAAAGGCATTCGGGACCCTTTGGAAAGTAAGATCATGTCGTCCTCATTATCATAGGCAATGATAATGTCAATGATAATGTTAATCACCCTTACTGGTGATCTAAACCTGAGGGGCTTAGAGACTCAACACTAATCTTTAAGCTCTTTCTTACTGCCTTGCCACCTTCATCTTGTTTGGTACCTCCCCAGACTTAATATATTATTTACATTTTATACAAATCTATGTCAATAAAGCTTTAAGTGATGTCTCATCCACTTTTTTCTCTGTATGAATATATATTTCTTGGTTAAGAAGTGTTTCTGAAATATAATTCATTTCCTCTACAAGAGCATATTACCCTGTATTTGGTAGACAACATATATATTGTATTTTGTGAATTCTACTTTTATGATGAAATATAAAATTGCCACCAGATATATTAATTTGTGCTAATGCCTACTATATTAATTTCATCCAATATTATTCACACAGAACAGCTTAATCATAAATTAAATCCATCTTTTAAATATATGACAGCATTATAACATGCTTCCAATAATTAACATTACTGATTGCTTACTTTTTATGTTTCAGCAATTGTAGCCATCCTCAGGATAAAAAGCAAAGGTAATTGGTAGTATATTAACTGCCTGAATTGCTTCTTTCTGAAGTGTAATGAGTGAGATTTACTAATCACTTAATTTTATAATACCTTATTCTCTTTCTTTTGTCTTGATAATGACAGAGACTTCTGTCACGGGTTGCTTCAGGGTAGGACAGGCTTCAGCTGTAACTGGGAGCATCAGTCTCTGCCCAGGTCTCATATACAACTGTATCCAACCAGCAGGATTTTATCTATTTTTTTCTCTTTTAGTGTTAGTATTGTAGATTAATCTGACTGTCACATATATTTAGAGTCACTTAATGATTTCTAAGTATAAAACCCTCTCATTCTATATTAAAAAAATTATCACTCTACAGAACTCAATCATTCAAGCCAAAAATTTTCCTATTAGTGCTTTCCCTCAGGCTGACTTTCCTAAAGCTTTAGCTAAAAGAGCCTTTTAAGAGAAGATTAGTACAAAGTAGACAACTCTATCAAATTTATGACTCTGCTACCAATTTTTTTAAGGAAACTTCAAGCACAAACAAATGAGCTCTGAAACATCTCCGTATTTCCTGTAAAAAAAATCATCTTTTTAAGCAGAATCACAATGTTTTCAGATCCTTAGCACATACTTAACATAGATATTAAAAGCATTGTGTTTTGATCATAATTCTCAATACTTGTTAAATGCCAACATGCTCGTCAGTCTACAAGAAAAGTTTTAAGATCTGAGGGTCAGCCAACAGTGGTAATACCTTAATGCCCTTCAGTCAAAAGCATAAGTACTGGGCACTGTTGTTCTGGCTGCCAGAACAGGCAATAAGATTTTGTCTCAGCTCTTACTGATGTATGTCAGTATTTCTTAATACTATTTAGTCCTTCTTACTGAATAAAGCTTCTTTATGTAGCTTAAAAATCACGTCAGACTGACTTCCACAGAATTCCTTCCACTCCATTTTACATACAGGGCAGTAAGGAGCTGCAAAGTCAAATAACCAGACACCCTTCAGTGCTGCAGACAGACCTTTTGCCTTGTATTCACACTGCTTTTCAAAACGTGTGTGCTGAATCTATAATTTGGCTAAACATTAATTCTCGTTCTTACATTGAAAGGGCATCTCATCAAGAGCAGTGAAGGTTAGCTGGGTTCCTTTAGTCTTCATATTAATGTCAACCTCTTGATTAGCTGAGGTGTTTCAGAGGTGAAGATTGTTGACCACAGCAGGGTTTAGGTACAGATATTTTTTAATCTACCTTTTTCAAGGAAATACCCAAAATAGTTTTACCTATCATATAAGTGCTCTGCAGTTAGTTTCTGCATCCCACTCCACCATCTTCATTTTGCATGGAAAATGTATAATACATTAAGTCTTGGAAAATGTAAACAGAAGGCAAAGTTTAACAGTGGCCTCTCTTACCAGTACTTTGAATCCTAGTTGATGTGACTTAATATTCAAATTCCTCTCAATCAAACTAGATCTAATTTTGCTTCCAGAAATATTTATTATAATTCTCATATAAATGAATTACTAGTTTTCACTGCATTAAGTGGGAATACATAATTTTCAATGGCCAAATATGGGAGTATTGCACTAAAAAATTAATGCATCTGGAAAAATGCTGTAAGAAGAGGAAAGAGGGTTAGGCACTGACACTTTTTTTACCTATATGCAAGCACATGACTATTCTGTATAAACCTTGCTGCTCATATCCATTTCCACAAACTGTGAATTACAAACCTCAAAACGCCTGTGGAAGGAATTTTTCCATCAGTCCTGTAATCAGTGGCTTCCTTCAATTGCCTGCTCATGCCCACAGGCTCAGTGGTGAATCCCTGACCAGAGCTGTGGATGTGGTGCCAACTGCTGCCTGCCAGTCCTGCCCTGTCAGCCAGAGCAGTCAGCACAGGCATCCACCAGGGCCGCCTCAGCACGATCTTTGCATACTTGCTTAACATTTTAAGCTCCAATTAGTTGCAATTTATGTCCAGTATCACCCTATTAATTCACAGTAATACCTGAGATAACCTTTCTGCCCGGCCAAATCTTTCAAATTAGCAAGCAAGTCAAGTGAAAAAAGTGCAGTGTTTCTAAACAATGATATGCAAGAGTCATTCTCGAACATCTGTGTTGGTCAGACGTCTGGAAGAGTTCCCATGTTTTCAAGACATACAAAATTTCTCCATGGTGTGAACTTCCAAATAATTACCTTCTGTGGGAACCTTCTTGAGAACAGTGGCGGCTGTTGACTTTGACTTAATAGATTCACAGGTTAATAAATTTGTATTTTATTATGAAAAGGCCTATTTGCAGCAACATTTCAGTAATACTGAGTGCAGTATTAGAATGAGTATTTAACATTTATGTTTAAATTTTCATACTGTTAAAATTTCATTTTTAGGTCTGCCTTAAATATTTAAATGAATGTCCGAAATACAAAATGTTTCACATGTCATATTTATGTTTAAATTTTTTTCTATTTGACAATTCCATCCACCTTCTCTGCCCAACCCTAAAAATATCTAGAAATAGTCTAATATTTCAATTGCAAGGGTGGTAGGAAATTTCAGCAGTCCCCCAGTAAAATGCCTTCTAATGATAAGTAAATTGGGGACAAACATTAAACATATCTTTGTATTTTTGAAAGAGTAAATTTGGTTCTATATAATTACAGGTCGCATCTAAAGATTACTTTTAATGCTTTTCAAGAAAATAAGAGAAAAGAGGAACAGAAAGTTTCCCAACTAGTGTGTAAATTATTTTTTTTAAATTAGCATTGGATTATAAAATTAGCATAAAGTCTTATCTTTTCAAACAGCTCCGATGAAACTCAGCTAACTGCATACAGAGTTGGATACATGCTTTAACTGATTTCCTAAATCAAACTCAGGTATATTCCAGTCTGTACATAGTTCAAACTATGACACTGACTGGTTCCCTTACTTTTATGAAAATGTCCTAGATCATTCTGTACTTCCCTTTTTAGTTACTACTTTTTGAAAAAAAAATAAAATAAAAATCAAAGAGCCCGGTTATAAGAAGTCTTGGTGAAGAACACAACAAACGCCCATGGAAAGTGTGCAGTTTATGATTGTAGTATCTGGGTCAAGTAGCAAGAAAGGATAGCAAAGATTAAGGATTAAAAATTGCCTAAGACACATGAATGATGATGTGAAAATAATTGTGATTGTAACAATTGTAGGTTTATACAGCAAAGTTTGATTGTTGTGCATTAGTACAATAAAGATTTGCTTCTTTATCTCTGGCTTTGAAGAAATAGGGGAAGATGAGTAAGCTGTCAGTTTCAATTAACGTTTTGTCATAAATATTTATACCCCACAAAACAATTGCATGACTCTTTAGGACTGAGTTAGTTATTTATAAATCACATTCTAAATGTATTAACATAATTCTTTTACAGAAGCTTTGGCTTTTAATAAGTGAATATTAAAATATCTGGGTTACAATAAAAGCAATAGAAGAATCTTCCTGAACTGAGTGAGTGAGTATGAGAGGTTTCCTTTCACTTGTTTCACTTACTGGGTCTACCCTAAGGCTTTTCCTTTATAAGCCTTGACATATATAACTTCTTTTGTTCCAAGTTTCAAAATTAAAACTATGAAGTGTAAATTCTTATTAATAGAAAACCACGACCTAACATGCCTACATCAGTTAAGATATGAATGCTGTAAAAGTATTCACAGGTCTGATGGGAGTTTCCAAATCCCAGGGGTTTAGTCTCATTTTTCTGAACAAAAAATACTTAAAATAAAACAAAAGACAATATTTTGTAGGTTGCAAGTCCCAGATCTCGTTTATTTATAAAGCAATAAATATTAGAAGCACAAATAAATTGCACGGGTGTGTAAACAAACTGTACAATGACTGAAGAGTTGGGGAAGGTTTGCCAGAAGACTCCAAGAAGCATATTGTCGTCATCCTGAGTGGGAAGTAAATTAAAGGGGGGAAGTGCTTAGAAGCACTTGCGGTGTACAATGGATGGGCCAGCTTCATCATACTCCTGTTTGCTGATCCACATTTGCTGGAAGGTGGACAGAGATGCTAGAATGGAGCCACCAATCCAGACAGAGTACTTGCGTTCAGGAGGGGCAATGATCTAGGATAAAGAAAAGCAACAAAATCCTCATTTCTGAACAGTGAATCCATAGCATCAATACTAAATACCACTAGATATTTCCTTAAGCAGGTAAAGAACTTTTCTATAACGGTATTGATCTTCAGCAGCTCTTATAATACATATATTTTAAAAGTCTGTGATCATATTTTCTTCTTTTAAAATGCTTCTAACCAATGTGACTATTCTGATTAAATGGAATTTCTGCTCGTCTGTCCATCAGCTGTTGATCTAATTTTTGAGTTGTTCCTATATCCCAGTTTAATGAAGCAGACATTGTCTCATTGTCTCCAGCTTTATCCACATTTTATAACAGAGTCAAATTCCTTACCTTGATCTTCATAGTGCTAGGAGCAAGAGCAGTGATTTCTTTCTGCATGCGGTCAGCAATGCCAGGGTACATCGTTGTCCCACCCGAGAGGACGTTGTTAGCATAGAGGTCCTTACGGATATCAATATCACACTTCATGATGCTGTTATAGGTAGTTTCATGGATACCAGCAGATTCCATACCTTGAGAAAAAAAGAGACAGCAGGCCAGTGAATTATACAAGAGATCTCCATGAAACGAAACTGTGGCATATCTCATCATCATTAGTATGAACTTCTAAGGCCTTTTTCTCATAAAAATGCTTCCTGGTTATTGTTACAGAAAAATATTAAAAAATAGAATTACAAAACTAATTGAACATTAGTTCAATTAGTTCAACTAAGTGAACATTATTTGTCAGAAAAGGTAAGAATCATAATGCATATGCAAAGGCAAGACTCAAGTTTCTTGCAAGTAGACAGGCGAGACAAACTCATTTACTATATGGCAGTAGAAGAAGGGTATCAAGAACAGAAAACATGAGTATTGGTTGATGTCAGTCTCACTAAAAGCATTATTTGTGTATAGTAAAGACAGCAAATGAAGACAATAAAAATAGTTGAAGTAGAACTAAAGAAGACAATAGTAACTTCTTCAGTCTACTCAAAATGTAGTCCATACTATTCAGAATCATCAAGGCAAGACATAACCATGACACAGAATAAGATATTAATACTTGATATTAAGAAAAAAAGGAACAAGAAGCAAGTGTTTGTAGGTTGCATTCCAATTTGTTAATTTTAACAGGTGCTTCCTGAAAGGCCTGACACTGGATCCAGTAAGAAGTCAGCTGATGAACAACTGCATGTACTGCTTGGGACTTAAGATTATAAACATTTGCTGTATCCGTCAGCTGCATGCACAACCAGCAAGGATACCATCTCCACGAGGGCAATGTTAATTACAGTGTATATAAATACACACACACACCTTCACTCCACGTCCTTCCCCTCTCTGACACTCCACTTCTTCATGGAAATAGATACTCTTTCAAATGTAAGCCTTACAAATACAGCTCTGGAGGCTATTCTTGCCATCAGTGACACAGAATCATAACATGTCTTTTGGAAGGGACCCATAAAGGTCATGGAGCCCAACTCCTTAATGATGATATTGTAACTGTATGTTTTATCATTAAAAAAACTCTGACCCTAAAACTTGATCTAAAACTTGCAACAAGAGCCCAGAGCTCTGCTAATTACCAGATGAATTCACATCAAGCCGATCTTACAGGAACCAAATGATCTAAATTATTATTCATTCGTATCTGATTTTTTGCCAAATTTAGGTAAGCAGGAAGAGGAGCAGAGCACCTTCCAAATCTTCTGATTCATTCATTCCTCCTACATAAAGGAGAATTTCCTGGGAACACTTACCAATAAAGGATGGCTGGAATAAGGTTTCAGGGCAGCGGAAACGTTCGTTACCAATTGTGATCACTTGACCATCAGGCAATTCATAGCTCTTTTCAAGAGAGGAGGAAGAGGCAGCAGTGGCCATTTCATTCTCAAAGTCCAGTGCAACATAGCACAATTTCTCTTTGATGTCACGAACAATCTCACGTTCAGCTGTAGATATAGGAGAATCAAATCAAGCTTTGGATAAGCTCAATACTAGAGAAGATGATCAGCCAAGACAGACATGAGGATTTTCACAGTAGAGAAAAGCTGAAGGACTGACCTGTTGTCACAAAGGAGTAGCCACGCTCCGTGAGGATCTTCATGAGGTAGTCAGTCAGATCCCTGCCAGCCAGATCCAGACGCATGATGGCATGAGGCAAAGCATAGCCTTCATAAATAGGCACATTGTGGGTGACCCCATCTCCGGAATCAAGGACAATACCTGGGAGAGAAATGTCAGAGAGCAGTTGGAATCACCTAGCAAATGCTTAGACTCCTTAAACACAAGAAGTAGCAAGATACACAACAAAATAAAAGGAGTTTTTAGCATAATTCTTTTTCAGTCACAAACATCTTTCCAATTCTTTCTGCCTTTGCTTGCCTGGACATTCCTGTGGGGTGTGAATTTTCCCACAGAATAGTTGTTCAATACATATTTTAAAATAATCCATAAGACCAGTCTTCCACCACTACTATAGTGAGCAGTAAGGATATTTGCAATAGTGACTATCTTGATCTGATAATGGGCATCTTTTGGTCCAGTTTAAACCCTTAAACAGATATAACACTTTTGTAACTGCAGTATCCCTACAGGAATGTCTCTCCATTTGCAAAACAAGCAGTGGCACAGTCAGTTCCATGATGCCTCTCCAAAAGCAATGCAAATTGTCTGTGGAAAGAACAATGTGGACCTATTTTTTACTGGCTTTTATGCTATTGTTATCATTAATTGCTATAAACTAAAAATACTTATTTTTCTGCAAATTGAATGAGTTATGGTGTGTTTTCCTATTTGGAATGGAAAAGAAGGAGAGTTCCTGGAAGGAAATAGAATCTAAGTGGTAATTTGTTTATTTTACCTGTTGTACGACCAGAAGCATACAGGGACAGGACAGCCTGGATTGCCACGTACATAGCAGGGACATTGAAGGTCTCAAACATTATCTGGGTCATCTTCTCACGATTAGCTTTAGGGTTCAAGGGGGCTTCTGTGAGCAGAGTAGGGTGTTCCTCAGGGGCAACACGGAGTTCATTGTAGAAGGTGTGGTGCCAGATCTTTTCCATATCATCCCAGTTGGTGATGATGCCATGTTCAATTGGATATTTCAAAGTAAGGATACCTCTTTTGCTCTGAGCTTCATCACCCACGTAGGAATCTTTTTGACCCATACCAACCATAACACCCTAAGAGAAGAAAACACAGAAAAGCATTATTTGAGGAAGACAACATCACAGAGTCCAAACAACTACATCACAGCCAACTGGCTGACTCAGGACAGGTTTGGGTTGGATATTAGAAAAAGGTTCTTCACCCAGAGGGTTGGGCACTGGAACAGGCTCCCCAGAGAAGTGGACACAGCATCAGCCCTGACAGGGTTCAAGAAGAATTTGGACAATTGTCTCAGGCCCAGGGCTGTCCCATGCAGGGCCAGGAACTGGACTTTGATGACCCTTGTAAGTCCCTTCCAAGCCAGGATAGTCTATGATTCTGCAATTCTAACTATCTTATTTTCAAGAAAGGTACAAGCAGTCACAGCCCTGAAAGGCTGTTTGGGAAAATAAATTAAACATTATTGAATTATTAAGTCAACAGAATCTGAGGTGCTCCTTCCATGACATGAATGGATTTCCCCCTATTTTTAATACACCTCTTATTTTCAATTGCTTCCTTTTGGTCCAAAAATTTGACTGAAAATAACCTGCACAATATCATGAGCAGGAAAAGGAGTTTGTAAACAGGAAGACACAGAGAGAAATTACCATTCTGGTGATTGAAGATTCTTTATATTACTATGCAGCCTTAGCAGTAATTTATCCAGTAAAAAAAAAAAAATTAAAAAGGGAAGTTTTATGAACTTTTCTACCAAGGAAATTGTAGGAGAAAAAGAAGGTATGGGACAGTCAAACAAGGAAGTTGAGGAAACACTGGCCAGACCTGGCGATGAATCACCAGTACTATCACAAGAGGTGAGCAGACGAGAGGGCAGGGTATTTGGGACAGGGCAGCAGAACTGTAGGAAAGGGAAAGGAAGGGGAAAGTGGAGACGACGCCTAGAGAGAGGGAGATGCTCTGTCCTGCCTCGGTCCTGCCTCTAATTTACCTGGTGCCTCGGGCGACCCACGATGGAAGGGAACACGGCCCTGGGGGCATCGTCTCCGGCAAAGCCCGCCTTGACCAGCCCCGAGCCATTGTCGCACACCAGTGCGGTGGTTTCCTCGTCGTCACACATCTTGGGAAGGAGGCACGAACCTGGAAAAGAGCAGGGCGGCACGTTCAGAGCCCCGCGGGCAGCCCCTCCGCGCCCCCCCTGCCGCCATCCCGGAGCGCACCGCCGGACCGCGGCGGCGGGAGCGGGAAATTTGAGTCATCCCGGAGGATGCTCCATGGCTCGTGGACAGGGCTCTAAACGGGATCCGTCCGCCGCTTTCTTCTCCGAGCTTTAAGAGCCGCCCCAGCTTGCAAGACGCTCAATTAGGGCGTCATTAGCGGATCCCTCTGGCCTCAGACCGAAGAAAGAGGGAAAGGTTTTGAAATGGCAGAGATCTGTCCTGCTCAGAGCGCTTCGCGGGCGGCCGATGCTGGGCGGGGGGCGGCCGGGGCAGGGCGGGCGGTGTCCCCGGCAGAAGCAGCGCTCAGCCGGGAGCTGAGCTCCGGCTGTCCCTGCATCACCGGCACCCGCCGCCCGGCGGTGCCTCCCGTCCATCCCTCCCGTCGATCCCGTCCCGTTCCATCCCACCCAGCGCCTCCCCGCCCGCCCCTCGGTGCCGCCGCGCTACTCACCAGACCAGCACGGGCGGCGGGGGGGCAGCGGAGGAGACCCTGGCTGCTGGCTCGGCGGAGACGCCCCAATTTATAACCCCGAGGGGCAGCGTCGTGCGGGGCCGCGGCGGGCCGGGGCAGCCACCTTGTCCTTATTTGGTCGGCTCCGCGCCACTGAGCGGCCGCGCAGCCATGAATGGAGCCGGGCCGGCCCCGGCCAGCGCGGCCGCCCGGCCCATGTAAGGCAGGCGCGGGGCAGCGCGGCCCCGGCCGCCGCATGGCCAAATAGGGAGCCCAGCGCAGCCCCCGGGGGTCAGCGGGCCGGGCAGGGGCCGGGCAGGGGCCGGGAAGAAGGGGCCGCCGTGCCCGCAGCCCGGCTCGGCCCCCGGGCCAGCGCCCGCCGGTGCCCGGCCAGCTGCGGCGCCGCAAACTCGTGATGCTCGGGCTTGGCGGAGGGTGCGAGGGAAGCCGCACGGGTGTTTTCTCCCCCGGCTTTTCATTTTTCCACCGGAAAAAAAAAAAGGCCGGTCGAGCTTCTACTTTATCAACGAGTGATGAGGCTACTTCGGTGCCAACAACTGTGGCTCCTCTCCTGCATGGAGGCGGCATCTGCTCTCTATGTTGCCTTAGGAAGGAGCAGTGTATTCTCAATTTCTTTTAAACTCTGATGAGCACACGCTGCAAAAATCACCCTTTTCTCTGCTTTTGGCTGTCATCTATGGCACAAAATGGGATGTGCTTATTTGTGTTAATATGCATGTACTTAAACTCCTCATTTTTGCTCTTTTAATGCACACTAGATCAGTAAGAGATAGTGATTTGTCTAGGGCAGAGGGCGAGATATGGGAATAGCTTGGACAAAACCCAGCTATGGTATTAATGTAATGTGACAGTTGTTTTCCTGCTCAGATGTTGAATGTTTCAACATTGATAATTTGTTCCAGCGGTGGAACCTAGAAAATCCATGTGTCTTCAGGACTTTTTTTTGTTTGTTAAAAATAGAAAGACTGGAGAGGCATCCCTTGAGTGGGTTTGGCCTGGCATGTGAAAGCAGAGATTGTCAACTCATGTCCCAGAGAAACTCATTATAATGTGGAGTACAGTGTCCTCCAGGAGCTCAGCTTGTAAAATGCTCCATGTCTGCCTGTGAAATAAAGCTAGGATGCAGCAGGGAGAGTTGAGGTTTGGGATAGAATGGTGAGCTTCAAAGTCAAAAGAGGAACACTCAATTGGATCAAGTACTTAAACACAGGTCCCGTTTATGAGATGCCACACAAAGGCTGGCAGACATCATATGGGTATATACATCTTAAATTATGTCAGGAAGGAAAGAGCTTGTGAAAGCTACACAACCTGCAGTCTGGGGGCTTTGAGAAGTGTTGGGGAAGAGCAATCTTTGCACGGTGCTTGAGCTCTGACAAAGCATGGGACAGCTGGAAATTGCTATTTGTTTCTAAACGGTATCCAAAGGGGGCGTCAGAGACACTCAGGCTTTAATTTCTTCTGAAATCAGAGATTGTGCTTGTTTCTAGCACAATTAATGAGGTGGTTAGCTCCACCCCAACCCCAGTTTATCTTGGGTTTGTGCCCAATTATGAGCACAACTCTGAAAGAGATGGTAGCAGCAAACTTCTTGGATATTAATAGCTCCTGCTTTTCTTTAAATGCAGCGAGGAAAGAGCACCTGTTCCAGGTGAGATACCATTTGTGTACGGAGTTGTGTATGTATATTAAATACATCAGTATATTTAAATATATATGCACATGTGTATTTTATATGCATGTATTTATCTGTGTGTATATATATATATTGCTTTTTTCTTTTTCTTATCTTCCTAAGAAAGGCTGTGTAGGACTGTGTAGGAAATGCAGTGACCTCAAAAGGTCAAAACAGCAAAACACTGCTTGAATGCCTCTGCTCTGGACAAGCTTTGGCTCTTTGTTTGTTTTGTCTTGATGGAAAATCAACCAAAATCAATACTGGTGGGATAAGAACCACAAACAACTATGTATTTATCTAAATTGATCAGGCACATGTAACAGACACTTGGGAATACTTTGGTGATAGTGATGCCTATTTGTACAAGAATTCTTATATACACAAGGATTTCTAAGCAGATACACCCTGGCACAGAGAACCCTTTCAAAGAAAAAAATACAATTTGCTGCTTTCAGTTTTAAAAAGTCAGCATATTTTACCCCATGGTAAATTGCCATATATAGTTTAAATCTGCTTCTTTTCTTCCCTAGCACATCTTTTCTACAGAAGCCATATAATGTGAGGGATTGACCAGCTTCGCCAGCACTAGAGATTAGTTTACAGTGTTATCTCAGCTGTTGCTTGGTTCAGAGGTGTTGCAGTATTTACATAGAAGTCCACTGCTGATAGCTGCATTGAATTCCTCCCCAATCAGACCCTCTCTGACACATCCTACATTCCCTCTGGCTAGAGAAAGACAGACTCTCCTGAAACTGAGACAGAGCCAGCTCTCACTGAAAAATCTATGAAACAGTTCGAATTTTCTTGTTTACTTTCTAACTAAATTTTTGCTTTCTGTACTATCTCCTCAAGTTTCTAATCCAGCAGGACTCACAGTTAGGATTCTGATGCACTTGAGAACTCATCAGTCCACACACCAACACACTCCCATATATTGCAAGGTCAAATGAAAAGGGCACCACACAACATACGTAGTTCCAAAATATCGTTTCCTTCCTTGCAGCCCTCAAAAATTGCCCAGCTAAAGTTATTCCTTTGGCCAAAATGAATCTGCTTTCTGCAATAGTGTTATCACAGCCTCAAGTAAACCAGAGAAGCAAAAAACCTATGAGGTATGTTATGCAATGTCATCTACAAGAAAAACACTCTAGCTCTGACTGATCAGGGCCCCCACTTGCTGTGCACATTCTCATGACTTAGCTGTTGAGAGTGACCCCAGAGACCAGGGAAACACAGGCAGTACAGGGCGCTGGAGAGCAGGCAGATCTGCAGTGGACGTGATCTGCATGTCCCTAGAACAGCCTGAACACACAGCAGCATGAAGCCTCAATGTGTGTGATTATTAATAGGAGAACAAAATTAAATATATGTATGTCTGTATATATAGAGTGTGTATCTATATATATAGGAGACACATGCATATAGGCTAAACTGGATGTGTTGTTCAACAAACAAGACACTATTGTGACTGCAGCCAAAATCAGAACATGAGTCCTTACCTCTACATGGTAAAAACATGAACTAAAAAATCATACTGTGATCTCATGATGTCTAGAAATCCTCACAACTGCTACTCAGCTTTTGACTAAAAAAATATGAAAGCTTAAAAATGTAGCCGTGATTCTTTAAAAGCTTCAAAGCATAGAACACTTATTACAGCAGACTTGGGATTATTTGCAGTATTTAGCAATGCATTCAGAAATTGCAAATGAGTAGGATCAGGTCCTCTCTATATTTTTTTAGTTCAGCCTTTCAGTTTATGATTTTTCTGTAAATGTCCCAATAAAATCAATAAATTTTTCATAATAAAGCAAAGAATTTTATATACACTGTATCCTGACCTAGAAGATTTTAGAGCAACTTCTCACTTAAAATCTGCTATTTCTAAATCCAATGGATGTTGACATATAAAATCTGTCAGAGCACAGAGCCAAATGTTACCTCTCTTAAGCCTCAGGCCATTGTAGTCTTTGAAAGAAACTTTATATTTTCAAGAATAAGAAGAAAATGCCATTCTGACAGGTTTTCTTTTGTCTCTCTTGTCTCACAGCAGCTGTTTGGAGCTATGTGGTCTTTAGAAATATAAGCAGCATTGTAGCAGGGTCTTGTTGATGGGCAGAAGTCCTGATGAGATGAGAATGCCAAACATGCAATTTATGATGAAAATCACTGTCATGAATCTGTGTCATGAAATATATGATGAAAATCCTGTCACAAAGGAGCCATGTGTTATCAATGTCTGAGTTATGAATCTCTTTGTGTATGTAGACATACAAAGAGAAGGCAGAGAAGACAGTTCTGGAGTCACCAAAAATCTGAAATGATTCCCTATGAAACTATTGAAGTCTTGAACCTTCCAAGTGAGAAATCTTTCCCCTAGAAGAAAGTCTTCCAATTTAACAATTACATTGTCTGGCAAATTTTTCCAGAGAATTCATTGGGTGTTCCTCTTTCTTAGTTATATCTCGTCCACCCTAGTACTAGCCCATGTTTCACGCTTTATATATTCCTTGTCTCCTCAGCATTTAAACCTTTCACATAACTGCAGGCTCTTATCACCTCTCTGCGTCTTTCTCTCACTCACTCATGTGCTGCTACACTTCTATAATTAACCTGAAACATCTTAAGTGTGCGCTGAAAGGATAAAATCATGAGGTGGGCACTAGGAGTTAGACATGCAGCTAAAACATCTTGTTATGAAGTTTAGAAGTTTAGGCATGGGCAGCCTAAGTGGAGGTGAGTGGCAGCCAAAAGAATTTATTCTTCTAAGTCTCTCACTCTCCAGAAGTATTATTTGTCACAAATCAGCTCCAAAGAAAGGATGAGATTCTGAAATCTGTTCTTTCCCCTTTGCAGTGGAAAGAGAGCTCAGAGTGTGCCAGATTGGGCAAGTAAATCTGTGCCCTATCCATATATTGGTTTGAAAATTTAGCATTTTGAAAACTGCTACCAGACCAGTGCTGTGAGCAGACGCAAATCTAGTACCAGTGGTGTTGTTTCCAGCACACTGCTGTAACCTGCCAATGTAGGCACGTTCTCTACTGTAAGCCCTTCTGCAAGGTCTGAAAGAGTAGATTTACATTAGACATTAGGAAGAAATTCTTTTAACTTGAAACTAAAGGACCCTGAATCTACCAGCTGCTGCAAAGTAGGGTGCGAGTTTCCAGACTGTTTCTCAGCTGCCTTTAGTTTTCCAGAATCAGAGACAGATGTCTCATGATTACAACAAAGGCAGCAATTAAACAGCTATTTTAATTGCATTTTCACTAAAGAATTAACCTTTACTAGAGGAAACCATCGAATGTGTGCTTTTCTGTTAACCTCTCTACATGCATTTGCTTGCACTGTGTGTGAAAGCAGGAGACCAACAATTCTTAGTCTGCATAGACTAAGGAGAGAATGAAGTGGTGCTTTACAGAGGAGAAGCCAAGCTTCAGCAGGATGAAATCACACTGGAAATTAGCAGTTTATGTAAGAATTGAATCCTACCTCTGAAGCCCTATTCTGCCATTGAATAAGAAGCTCTCAGATAAGAATACCTAAGATTTTCTGAATCTGTGGTGCATGCAGACAGTTTGCTTTGCCTCAATTGATAGATACATTTTTCTAAGGAAATGCTGTGTTACAAGACCCATGGATTCTGCTGATGCTATGAGGAACACAAAGATATTTGATGAGTCTCATAAAATTGTGAAGGTTCCCACATATAATTTTGTAAACCTCTGAGATTATTTAGATAAAAAATTCTCAGTTATTAACAGAGGGTGTAGCTGCACTGTGTTACTTGGAGTTGAAGTAAGTGGATTCAGGTGTAGAACTGGATGATGCAGAGATTGGCTTGGAACTTTCTGGAAAAATTATTTGTCTTGGTAAAAAATCAAAGCTCCTTCAAAATACATTTACCCCAAAAGTTTACTACTCCATTTTTCAAAGAATGCTCTCAAGTCGGTTCATTTCACTTTCTTGCAGTTTAAAAAAATCCACAAAGTTACAGATTTACTTTGTAGAAAAATACTATCTGAATTATGATGGAAATAAATTATTTGATGGCTTAAATAAAAAATAAATTATTAAAAAGAAATTATATGTATATATATAAATAAATAATAAGAGATGAAAATAATTAAAAATAAAAATGAAAATGCATATATAGAAATAAATTATTTAATAAAAATAAATTATTTAGAAATTATTTATTAAAAATAAATTATTTGATTTCAAACATAACAGTTTATTAAACAAAGCTAAAATTCTGATAACGAAAATGAAAATTCTCTGGAAGCTTGCTGACCATTAGATTCCCTTGAAAATGGAGCAATTAGAGATTAAGCAACTAGCTACAAGATTGAAGAAGCTTCCACAATGTTACCTTATAAATAGAGTTTATGTAATTAAAAAAAGCATAACAGCAAGTTCATATATTGTGATTGCATATCGTGTTAGAAATGCAAGTTTTATCCAACTTTTGCCATTCATTTCTCCTTATGCCTAGTAGAAGAGAGAGAGAGAGAGACTGAGAGAGAGAGAGAGAGAAAGCATAATTCAAAAACCTACACTTACAGTGAAGGAATTGTCATGTAATATGGGTTCCATTTCCTGAATTTTCAGTCAGCCACTGGATCACAAATTTTACTTTCACAGGGAACCTATAATATGGCTACTTTTTTTGTGCAGGTATGGCTTAGGCTTTTTACCAGATTCTATCAATAGTTACTTGCATAGTGTGTTTTATAAAGAACACCCAAATACTTACAAAATTAATATTGTACAATGAGCTGTCTTCAGTAATGCAATCTTAATTCCAATCCAGAATTTCCATAATATATTCAGTACAATTAATAAGAATCCATAGCAGACTGACATTTTTCATTTTACCAATAACATATATGGGTAACATTTTAACAGTACTGACAGACTTTTAAGATCTTAGAGAGCATTTATTAAGCTACTCATATTAAATACCTGCAGGCTAAAAAAACCAATACCACAACAAAAAAATCAGAGTGAAATGAGAGTAGCACACCCACATTTTAACCTACATTAGAATGCTTGTTGATGGAAACCATTTCAGTGGACTAAAAGGGGATTACGTGCAGGGTTTAATAAGTCTCTACATAATATTCTAAAATGAGAGTGGGAATTATTTTCTACCAGCACTTATTTTGTCACTTATTTATTCAAAGTCCTAACTATAAGAAAGAAAAGAAGTCAGGGTATCCCTCATTTTTCTTGCTAAAAGTCCCTGTTTTATACAAGACTAAGCATTTACCAAGATTTTATTTATGATAGAAAATGGGGCATTTCTGATTTAATTGTAGAACAGAATGCTGGATTTCCAATGTGTTAGAATACTTTTTTTTGAGCTACTGTCATCCTTAACATAGGAAGTTATGTTGCTGGCTCATCAAACTTAGTAATTATTTATGCTTGCTACAAAGATGCCTAAAATTCAAATTTTGTATAAAGTTGTCCACTATGTACTACAGGTAGGAGGTGTAGACAGCAGCAATAAAATTTTACATTTAATAATACTGTTAAGGAATACCTAAAAGTTCTATTGATTGTCATTCATCTGGTAAAGAATTGACAAACAGGAACTATTCTAAGCTTGGGAACAATGATCCATTGCAGGTGAGGGTTTGAATCATTGCAAAACCCTGTAAAACTTCTGGGAAAAAAGGGTCAAAATTGAAAGGTTAAATGGATATTCAAGGAACAGGTAATTTACCTAAAATCTCAGTAATTCAAGATCAGAAAAAGTACCAGATGGAAATCAGTAAAATCTCACTGGCAAAAGTTCATCATTTAAGTCAACTGGGGAAAATGTTGCTGAAAATACAGTTTTAATAGGTTGCCTTAAGCATAGTAGATGTTCAGGGGAAAAAAAGAAAGGTCAATTCAACGGTTCATAAAGCAATTATTTCCCCACAAAATATTTTCTAAAAAAATACACATAGTACAACCAAAGGCAGTCACCACCACAAGGAAAATCTAAATGTTTTCCTACTTTGCAAACCAGTATTGAAACCACCAGCCAACTTCAAGGTTGCCCTCAGAGGAATGGCTCTCACAATAAGCAGCTGTTTCCCAGTGCAAAATGTCTTGGGAAGACCAAGATATTGGACATACACTTGACGTAGCTTGACATGAAGAAAATTTCAGATATAGCATACTGCATTTCAAAATGAGACAAAAAGGCCTCAAGACAAAGAGTTCAGCAAAAACTAGCAAAACAGAATTTTTTCACATATTGCAGGTGGAACCACACACCCATGCCAATTCTCTAGATTCCTGCTGAGTGAAAGGCAACTGAAAATTGGGTACCAGCCTACCTTACATTTAGCATACTAGGCATGCTTTTCTGAAAGTAACAACTAAAAGCTATGATGCTTCCAAAAAAGATACAATTTTAAAAGGAAAGGTCTTAAATACAGAATCTCTTCTGAGCGTAAATTTTTTTAAAGCTTTTGGAAACTGGAGACAAATACTTTGTCTTGTGTAAGATTCATCTGCACTGTTTCCTTTTTCTGTCATTCATGCTCAAGCTGATTCCCAGTGGGGACCCTGTGGCAACTCAGATGAAAACTATCTAAATGGCTGCTGCAAGAATTAAACTATTGCACTAAGGTTCTAAGTACTCAAGTCCAAGAAACATGGAAATTAACTACAGAAAATTCAGAAACATTATGTTTGAGAGAAAATCTTTAGAGGACAGCTTAAGGAGTTCTTAAAAACAGCACCAAAATTCTTAATAAACTCTCACTGTATTTATGGGCTTTGGAACAAGCCCAAGAAGAGTTGTTTAGGTATATTGCTTTCCTGTCAAATTCAGAAGAAAACAACAACTATTTATAGTTAAATAGAAGGTATAAATGCCCAAGGATAAAAAAATATTTATTTGGTAGAAATGTAACTAGCATATTAACTCTGGCCATTAATTATGAATCATTGTGTACCCTACAAAACTGTTAATTTAGGTTGTCACCTTGCAAGGATACTGTAACAGTTCAAACTCCAGCAGAAACTGGACTATTCTTATTGAACTAAGCAACTGACATATTATTTTGCTGAGTCAATTTCCATAACACCAGGAAGAAGATGTATTTCCATACAAGGATAAAATAAATTCAAGATTAAATAAATAATAGGATGAATATTGATAATATTGTGTCTAAATATATTCTGAAAATTCCAGTTGGCCTGGAAGCATATACACTAAGAAGCATATAAACTAAATGAGGTCTCAAAGCCTGAACATTAAGAGAAAAAGATAGAATATGCATTTTAACTACAGTCTTGGTCTAGCTAACAACCTGCCTCTGTCCTAAAGTCAGTTCTGGATCTTCAGAGGTCTTCCAGTTTGATATAACTAAGACGTTCATGCTTCTTAGTGAATTTGAAATTCCCAAAATTCCTGTAAGGCTTTTGTGCATAAAGCAATGAGGTACAGGTTAAATGACTTACTGATAAACAAGAAAGAGTTTATCAACCCAAAACCCAAAAAAATTCTTCTTAGAAGTACCAGTTTAGTATTTTAAGCATCAGTCCTTTAGTCCTCAAATTTTCTAATTATCCCCCATTCTACTAGTGTTTTGGGGCATGCAGTTTTACAGATGACTATAACATGATGACACAGTTGTCAATATGAAAAAATTCCTTTGCTCAGCCATATTTTCCGAGCTGATCTGCTTGAAAGCCCTAGAAAGTACTGCTGGTTTCAGCAGTTATACCCACCTGAAGCCAAAGAGCAGTAAGATTCTGAGTTCAATTATTAATAAAAAGGAAATTAAATACTGGAGGCCTTACCTTTAGGAAAATTATTTCTGCATTATTCAAATGAAAAGAAAAAAATAAAATCTTGAGCACAGAAACACAAGGGGTTTGAAAATCTCAACATATATTCTTGGTTTACCTCCTGCTGCTGGAACTGTTGAGAGACTTGCAGTTGGATATAAAAATGTCACTGCTACCAAAACAACTCATATGATATCATGAGAGATTAATTATTTAGCATGGAAAAAATCATGAGGGTTAGGTGATCTCTAAAAGGAAAACTGAAGAAATTATCCTGGTTCTATTTAGTACCCTAGAAATTTGAGTTAGTGGAAAAAATGTTACAAAAAGTAAAGGCTGTGGGGTCCAAGTAGGATGCAAGGACCCCAGGGGGTGCACAAGACAATCCACTGGGGTGCAGAAGGAAAATATTCTTTGTACCATTAATAGATAAGATAAAAAAATTTTAATATTTAATTCACTTTCTGATTTTGTTTTTTATATGTTTTATAGTGTACAGAATGTGTTATTACAGTAGCACTCATACATAAGTTATACTTTAATAAATACACATGGATTGGATGTGCCCATTCAAAGATTTTATTGATAGAGGTGTACAATCAAAGAAGTTTGGAGACCACCAGCCTAGAACACTTAATGCTGGAAACCCATTCCATTGGGAAATTATTTCCATTAGGAAGCAATAAACAATAGGATGCAGTCCAAAATCTGTCCAAGGATGGCTGAAGAAGGAAATTAATAACATAAGGTTTAACAGACTGTGATCCAAACAACAACACAACAAAAACCTGAAACACAACAACACAAAACAAAATGCACCAACCCCTTAAGACATAACAGTTATAGAGTTCCTTGTGCTGAGTATCTCAGGTATAAAAGCAGTTTTTTAGATATGAAAGGGACTTTAACAAAGTAAAGTGTGTAATGGAGAAGGTAGAAAATATAAAGGAAAATAAAATCAATTAATGAAACCTCAAATTAAAAAAAAAAAAAATCTTACAGAAAAAAAAGAGGATGGAAATTACAATGAACTAAACAAAAACCCAGCAAAAAAATAGGAAAAAATAGAGGAAAGAGTTGGAGAGAATGAAGATGGATAGCACGTTCAGAGTGTGGAAGGGAATAGCACATTCAAAGGGAAGGGAAGGGAAAAGAATGGAGGCTACTCTGACAGACATTCACACCTGTCTTGATTGGTGGGCTCCAAAACTCATTGCAATCCAAATGTTTTTGAGCAATCACCTACTAATTTTGAATTTGAGAGAGATGGGGAGGGAAGAGCAAATTAAAGAGGTGCTCATAGAGATCATTCAACATTCTAATTCCTGGTGTTCATCTCACAAATTGTCCTGTGACTCTGGGCCACAGACACAGCCTTGACACCTTGGTACCCTGTGGATGTGTGACTGGATGTGACAGAAGTGACATGAAGAGCCAGCCAGCTAATGCTCCAGTACTCCCAGGATGCCCCTGCTAGGCTTGAGCAGGAACTTAAAGATGTTTGTACATTGAAGCCTCCGTTTTACCAGCCAGTATAATCACTGTTGGAAGTCACACAGCAACATTTATGATTGAGAAGGATATCTAATTACGACATTTATTTTTAGAAAGTGGTCTTCTATGCAGAACGAAAAGTAACCACATACAGATATTTCAAAATCAGGAAAAAATCTGATTTTTCAGAAGTTTTTCTCAATTCTGTTTGATTATGATGGAACTATAAAAGAGAGAGAAAAGAGAAAATATCTGAGTCATTCTGTCTGTGCTGAATAAGTTAAACAAAAACTATGCTTTCATTCCAGCACTTAGAAGCTGACCTACAGGGAGTCCATCACATGAACCATATAATATATTTAGGGTTTGAGTTTGGGTGCATTTATTTCTCTCATTTTTAATATCAAGAACACATCCTGTTCCAAATCTAAATCTCACATTTCCACCTGATATATTAAAATGAATGTTAGGTGAATGTTTAATGTCTAAGTTTTATTTGTCTGCTCTGCCTAGCAGAATTCACAGCTCCCATGTTAATACACAGGGGAAGTTAAATGTTTCAGAGAACAGAATCAGCAAAAAACCTCCCAGTCACCTCAGTCAGCATTGTGTTTTCTCTGATCCTATCCTCTAAAATATTAAATTTCTTCTGTGTATCATCACCCAATTCAGCATAGGATGATGCTTGAAGGTTGAGGCCAAATGAGGACAAGGGTATTTCTGAAATACCATTCATCTTCAAAGCTTAGATGCTCTTTTTTGCCAGTTTGGATTCACAGCCTGAAACCAGTTTCTAAAGGCTCAAAAATGCATCAGTTATGGTTAACTTTATTTTCCAATGGCTTTTTAATTGCAGTAGCTTATTCATAAATAGCATATGTAATCCTTTTGTGTTCCTACTGAGGTAGAAATGCATATCACTACCTCTCAGAGCCAAGTTCAAGGCAGCTCTAAACAGAAGCTATTACATGAATTATGAATAGCTGTACACAGGATTGAATCTCACTATTCCCTAACGATTAGGTGCATCCTCAAAAAGAGGTAATAAGAGATATTTGGGGGTTGTTTCTCTATCTATTCTTCCCTTTCAGTTGCTAACAAGTAACTGCATTACATAAATACTGTTAAACAGCCTTGAGATGGTTCACTAAGCTGTAGGCTGGAGAAGATGGACTCTGGTTTCCTCAGGCATATTCCCATAGCTTTCTTCACCACAGAGCTTTCCAAGGCTCCTGCAGAACAAGATGATACATTAATCTCCACATACGAAAAGCTCTGGAACAGGTTTGAATAAAATTCAAGTCCAAAGCATCACACCCAGAGCATGTCCCTGTAGTACCCAGAGTGATGCCAAAACCCCTGCTGAAGAAAATATATGCAGTCATTTAACTTCTACTAAATCAGTAACTATAAGAGAAACGTTCCTGACTTTGAGTTCTTGACTTTGCAAACATGGTATACTTTCACTGAGCTGTCTTTGCACAAAGGTTTCAAGGAGATTTAAAAAGGGAAGCTGAAGCTCAGTAGTGACATCATATAGCACCATAATGCTTTTTCCCCAGAGAGGCTTGTGTCTTTACTTTCACCACTGTTACTGTCACAGGAGTAACAGGTTTCCACAACCATATTGGAGATAAGTATCATTCCTGGTGCATTGTTTTCGTCTGTCTTTCACCAACATCTCATCAGCCCTATAACCTCATTCTTACTTACATTCTAGTCTATCTCCTCAATATAACCTTGGCTGCCTTATCTTCCTGTTTTCAATCTTTTCTAATTAATTAGGTTTTGACACTGAGTTCAAAACCTGACAAATGCATATATATCTACCTTTTCCAAGTGAGCTACCTTCTCCAAGTAAAAGGTATCATTACTCATTTTCAGTACAATAGCTTCCACCGTGTATTTTAGGAGACAAACCTCTGGATTGTTAAGGTTTCTGTGACATGCTCAAGAGAAATTCACACGGTTAAAAACTGAGACAAGGTTGTTCAGACCTGAAAAACAAGAATTAACAGAGTAAACTATGAAATCCAACAGCCTACAGCTGAGAGCTTGTCTGAGGCAGAGCTGTCTCCATCGCTGGCACAGGAGCTTGCATCCTGAGCGTGCTGCCTCCCCAGACACGCACCCTTCAGCAACACTTCACTTAATTCATCAGGTCCCGTTAAAGCCAAGAGAGGAGAAAGGAATCCATAGAGGGCACATAAGGCTACACCATGGCCCAGCCAAGAAACACCAGCACAACGAGGCAGAATAATCTCCACACTACACAGTTGCAGTCTGCCATCTGAAACCACTGACATGGAAAAGAAGGGTTGATTTTGACTGCAAGTGCATATAGAGATATACAGATAGACCTCTTTTTCTTGAATTTTTTTTTCGAGGGAGGAAGTGAAAGACATTTTCAGTCAAAAAAGATCTGTTTCCTCTATTAAACAAAAGTCTAATTTAAAAAATATCAAGTCACACATGCCTACTGAGGTTTCTTCCCGAGGAGGAAAGAAAAATACCAGATTTACTTTAATTTGTAGCATTCTAGAGCAGAAAGACTTAGATGCAAACTTTTAACACAGCTCTACAGAGACAAGTTTCAATGTCCCTTCAATGCATGATAAAATATGGCTATTGATGAAGAATAAAATTAATGTTTGGAAGATAATACATTTGGAATATAATACATTAATAAAATCCCAAGAATTAGACTATAGCTAGTCCATAAAGCTGCAGAATATCTCAGGTTGACAACACTGCTTATTTTCTGGCTCAATGAGGAATAGGTTGCACACAACCAGTAGCACGTTAATTGAGTTTGTATATCTGCTGGTTCTTTCCATTATCACCTACTCCCTGTGATGAGCTTTGAGACTATGTGCTTTATTTAACAGATCCATCAAGCCTATTATCCACCAAGACTATTAACAGCTGTCTCCCCAATGACTGAGATGTGTTGTGATCTGTCAGAGTATTTTATTTCTGCCTTGCTCATTCTTTCAGCAGACTGGAAAATTGCAGATATATTTATAAGTATGATAACACCACCTAATTGAAAACACAACCTGCCATTTTCTGATAGTCATGTGAGAGGTCCATCCACTAAATAAACCTAGAAAAAGATGCAATGGAAAATTAAATAATCATATCTAAAATACTGATACATTTCTCAATGTTTCATTTTTAATAATTAATAATTGAGATTTTGTGGTAAAAACACAAACTGCTCAGGAAATTATTTTAAAATTGGAATCCAAGAACCCTGAGCAGTCTTGGTTATCAGATGACTGCTGTTAACTGTATATACAAGGTGATAAAGGGGTTAAACATCAAGGAGAGAGAAAGAGAAGCAAAAGTTGAGGTAGTAAATGCAGCATTACTCAGCCAAATGAGAGAAAACTGGATATGGTACAGTATTATTGAGTTAAACAGATTGCTGTAATTCAGATGTTGATGAAATACATGAACAACACACAGGAGGCATCTCTTTTAATTCTTTTAATCACAAGTAAGCAATGACATGAAAAATAAGAGTATCTCTGGGTGTATGGGCAACATATACAGCTCCATTTCTTCGACAAGTTCTGCTTACAAAGCATTTAAAGTACAACTAGAAAGAATGCTTTCATGAACAGTATAGCTTTACCTAGAGAGTGTTGCTCATGGACTAATTTCACAGTGATCACGCTAATCATGCTAACACCATCACACAAACATGCTAACATACTAATGCAGCTTTCATCATTCCTGTTAATGAAAATGGACCAAAGAAGGGATCAAAGATAGGAAGTGTTGGTTAACTAGCTGAATTTTTACTGCCTTATATCATATTGTAGGGTACAATAAATTTATCAATTATGAGTAAAAGCAAAAAATATATGGAAAACAGCCTTCCTTATCTTGGCAGCAGAGATTTATGGCTTTTTAAATGAACATATTTTCTCCAGTGGGCAGTCACCAAAGCAGGAAACCAAGGTGAGTACAATGTTCAACACGAGCCTGTGTCCTCCTGTGTCACCTGAACAGGACCAGCCACACTACAGCTAAAACACAGTCATGCTAAAACACAGTGACAGATGTGGTCTCAGCAAGTGGCTCATGCCTCAGGAGGGCTGCAAGGAACGGAGGGACTTCTGTGGACAGCAAATATCTCCCAGGAACTGAGGCACTCCTGAGCCTGACATTCCCCAACACTCACACCTGTGAGCCATGCAGGAAATATCTTTTTGCTGGCTCATGGAATCCCAGCTGGTGGCTGGGCAAGGACAGGAGTGTGTAGAAGTCCCCAGCATCAGCCAGAGACTGCACATCCCAAGAGGCATTGATGGCTGCCCTGGCAAGACCCTTGTATGTCACCTATTCTGAAGAGCTGAAGATGCAGCTTCAAGCTTCAGCCATGGTTCAGCAGATGTATTTTAGTGAACACAGTAAGTTTCTTCTGATCTCAGCTACAAAAAATATGAGGCAGGGAAACTAAAGATAGACACTAATGCAGGTGCATGTTGTGTTTTGATTAGTGAAAAATTAGAGACATGGCACACCTGAAAATATGAAAAACTAGTCCCTCCATTCCTTCCTTGACAGGAATAGAAAAATAAGGAGGGTTAGAAAAGTTTTGCAGTAATCTTACAGAAACGTCCCCTGTGATCACTGAGAAAGAGTATGTTCTTTATGCCGTTCAAATGGCATGAAGCTGAATCAGGTGAGGTTTAGATTGGACATCAGAAAAAGGTTCTTCCCCCAGAGGGTGGTTGGACACTGGAACAGGCTCCCCAGGGCAGTGCTCACAGCGCTGAGTGACTGACAGAGTTCAATAAATGTTTGGACACTGCTCCCAGGCACAGGGTGTGAGCCTTGGGGATGGTGCTGTGCAGGGCCAGGAGCTGGACTCGATCCTTGTGGGACCCTTTCAGCCCGAAATATTCTGTGATTCTGTGATTTTGGTACAGGCATACCAATGAAACAGTATCAACCAGACAGGGAGGAAAACATGTCCCAAAATCCCTATGCTAAAGTTTCTGCTTGTATTCATTATACAAGCACTTCCTGAAATCCTCAAAGATGTTTCCTTGTCTTTGCAATCATTTTGCTAGATGACAAGAACATTCTATGACTTTCAGGGACTGTTCAGTGTGTATTTCTATCAGTGCATTTGGTAATTTTTTAAAAGGCATTTAACAAATGCTGTTGTATAGACATCTTTTTTGTAATTCAGCAATGTTTATGCTTCAGAAAATTCTGTTAGAATCTGCTTAGACTATATTAAATCACATGCTGTAAGATATTCTAAGTCTCTTTCTTCTTGTGGAGATAGCTCACAGAGAGTCTTCTGCCACAAAACAAGTTGAGCATTTAGCTTAACAAAACATCTTATAGTCAATGTAAATATATGTTGATTTGAGCTATGTGAACATTTTTTTTCACACTGTATATGAAGAAGTGGGGGTTTTTTTCATATATTTATTTCATCGCTGAAGTTGCTAAACAAATATTTTGGTTGAAAATCTAAATATATGGATGTCATGATATTCACAGTTATAATGCTGCTGGCAAGCCTGACAGCTTGCCAGCTGAAATTTTAAACACACAGTCAACTTAAGCAAAAGAACAAATTCAAATAAAGAAAATGCACAGGACATAGGAAAATAGTGGCACTATGTCTTCAGTCTCATATTTGCTGAACAGCCCCTTAACATTAATTTGGAGATAGTTTGAATTTTTTCTTCCAATAGAGAACAAACTAAACCTTCACTCTGAACATGTACCCACAGAAATAATATTGCATAGCAGTGCTTAATTTCTGATTGTCCTTCCTAAAGAAACTAGTTAAATAACTAATTAAATTTGTCTTCAAACTTCTCAGTTATGAATATATTTAAGATGTCTCAAATCTGGCTTCAAGCTAGAACAAGACAAGAAAGTACTATGTTACTTGTTCTATTGGGTGAGAGAGTTCCCTATTTTAAGCAGATTTTTACAAGGGTATCTGAACTGTTGATAGTCCAAAAAATTAATAAAAACATATGAACACATTCAAGTCTTTTCTCAGAAGATTGTTATGAACAATTGTTCCTTATCTTCAAGACTGCTGATTTGAAAATATACTGATACCCATCAGCATAGAGGTAGATGTGAATGGAGAAACCCCTACGCAGACTAAAACTTCTGTGAATGCAACAGCACGTAAACATCAAAACCTAAAACCATAACCAGAAAATCTGCACATATCTCCTCTCTCATGCCACAGGGCCGTGTAGCTTAGGAGAGATCTGGAGGTGCATGGCTGACATTGAGTCAGGCAGTGGCAGTTTGACACTTTAGTGTTACAGTTACCCTTATAAACTTTATACAGATTTCTGCTTATGAGCACATCCATTCCTTTTTCACATCAATCTCTCAGAGGCTCACCTTGAAAGGTGAAGCTTATGTCTTTCCCTTCAACTGTATGTTGAATGTGGCCATATCTATATTGCAAAAAGCTGAAAAACTCATTCAGCAGTTTCCAAGCTGAGAAGTTCCTATCAAAAGCAAACTGGCAGAAGGCAGAGGGTAAGGGGAAATTCCCACTAAGGCTTTTATGGTTGACTTGAGGAAGAGAACTTGGCTCTGCAGGCATCAGTGTGAGAACAGGAACAAACACAGTTGCCTCTCTCACTTCTCAAAGGAGAAAAGTGGCCTGAGGTGGAGACAGGTGCCAACTGGGAAAATATTCTATCAAAGCAGATGTATTTATAGCTCATTTACAAGATCTTGCCAGAAGAAACACTGAGCTGTTGTTACATTCATAAATTAAAGCTAAAGCACTGAGGTACATATTTAGCTTACTGCTCCATATTAGTGGGCATCTCCTCACACTGTGCTCGGGGCACATCAAGCACCTCTGATTTAGTGGTCTCACCAGTTTATACCTTCCAGGTCCCAGGTACTCGCAGCCACACAATCCCTTACACAAAAGTTTGGGTAGCAATTTTTAGGACAAATTTATATGTGGGTAGATTTAACATCTTTCTCTAAGGTGTAGGAGAATCAAGATAAATACTCTTGACCTAAAGCCTCATTAGCTTGGGTGAAACGTGCTTTCCTCTAGTAGTCTCCTTTGCTGGCAGAATTCAGAAATATAAGAGAGGGATTGCCTTCTCCACACCTCCTTCTCCATGGTAGAGGAGCATTAACAATAATTATAACTTGCATTGGCCCTTTTTTCCACTGTATTCATTTTGGAACACTATAAGGCATTATTTCTAAATGTAATAAAATAAATGCAAATCAAATAAATTTAAATTTGCAGGATAAACCCTTTTATGTTGTTCAAATTGAAAAGCTTTTTGCATATTACATAGAAAGAAAGTATGTTGACTCATAGTTCCTTATAATGAAATCATATAAAAAATCTGATTTAAACTAATTATTTACAAAATAGGTTTTACCTTATATAAAATCTCAGATTTCATACTGAAAAAACTAAACGCATTTGTGCTTATAGTAAGATATTCTCTTTAGAATCAGCTTGATATAAATTTACCACTACACAGGGTATGCATGTGTACTTCCACTGCTATTTGTGTTCCAACAGATAAAATTTAAAATATTATACCTGCTGTGTTTGCTGAGTATTTGTTTCCAATTTGCAGTGACTGTTTCAGCTGAGAGTTACAGGAAGGTACTGAGCACGGAGATGAGTCAGGAGCAGCAGCTGTCCTCGGTGTCTCATCTCATTGCGCAGCTCAGAGTGACAGAGCGCCAGCGGGGCAGCACTGCGGGAGCAGGGAGCAATCCAGGACAACTGTCCCATCACTGAAGTATCTGTGTATGCAGGAACAAGATTACTTCATAGTACATTAGAGATCAAATGAGATAAAGAACTGAGCCTGTGAACATTTCTTAGCATTTCTTAGCTCTGAGTAAAACTAGCAGGTGCCTCAAATATGGACAGTGTGGACAAGGAAAGATACTCCATCTTTCACCAGGACAGGAAGGCAGGGCATTTAGGACAATTCCAATAGCTTGAACTTTATGAAGATTACAGTGAATCACCCACTTCTGCACAGGGTTTGGCCATTTTTCAAAACTGGAACTCAAGTGGTAGTGCAGGAATGGTTCAACATCCAAAATATTTGATCAGAGCTGGTCACAGTTTGGTGTTTTCATTTTGTGTGAAACTCCAAATTTTAATTTTTTTCAGTGCTAATTGGATCAACAAACAAAATAAAACAATAGAAATTTAAAACAATCACATATATTTGGGTTGTTTTTTTGGTGTGGGTGGGGGTTTTTTTATTTGGTTGGTTTTTTTGTTTGGTTTTGGTGTTTTTTAATACTGCATCTTTTCTATTTCATCCCTTGACTTCCTAAAAATGTATAATTCATGTAAGGGAAAAGTACATTACTAAAGGCAAGTGCTTGAACAGTTTTTATTTGTTGTTTGTTTTTAAATAAGTGACCAACAAATTTCAACATTAATGTAACATTTTGGGAAAATGTTGAAACATTGTCATGTTTAGAACCCCGTTATTTCTGAAAACAATATCCCGCAGAAGTTTCCAAATAATGTCATTTATTTTTTGTTTGAAAACTCACAGTTCATCACTTAAAGTTTATGTAAAACACCTCTCTTGCAATGGCTTAGATACAAAGATAAAATGCAGAACTGAACTGGATGACACGGGTTCTAGCCCTTGCTTTCCACAAGATTTCTCATCTCTACACATCTACAGAGATAAGAGAATCCAGATCAATACACAGTAGGCTATCAGTAAAAATAAACAGTCTGCAAAATAAGAACTCAAAATTTTCCTGAAGGTGAATATGTAGCATTCTCCTCTAGAATCTGTATAAAACCACAAAACTCCCAATAGAGACTTAGTCTCAGTAAATATTTTAATCAAAGAATAGTAATTTTCAGTATATCTTTCTCATATACAAAATCACTATTTCTTCTTTAATTTATTTAAGTCATTATTAGGTTTAATTCAGAGCTATACAGAGGCAATATTTGGATTTGCATGAGTTCTCTTCAAACTTAGATCATAAATTACATTGCATAATCACAATACAGCAGTTTTCTGTTTAACCCTGATCACATTCCAGGGGTTGTCAGTGATAGACAGCAAAGAAACCTTTCCACAATTGGACTTGTTTCATCCCAGTTAGTCCCGTTTCAATGTTCTTGAATGTATCCTCAGCAGAGGGGGATTATTGGTGAGTGGATTTCTCCCCTCTCTGACTCAGCTTGCAAACCATGGCCTCATTTTAGAAAAGAGAGTATTGCCCAATAGGGCATGACTGCTGCTGCCAAAAATCACTCTGAAAAAGTAGGGCAAGCCTAAACTGCTGTGGCTTGTGGTCAGAAACAAAATCTTTGTGCCTCTATACTGAGCTTCTCCCTACCCACTTCTGCCCCCGAACTACTTCCTTTCTTCCTTTACAGTAGTTAAGATACGTTCTGTCCCTAATGACTGTCCCACCTAAAAATAAATGCTCTTGACACACAAGAGATGTCAGACTAGCACAGCAGGATGCTGAAGCGTCTCTAGATGCGTAGCAGGGCTTCTCTTACAGTGGGTTGCAGCAATTTAGGAATTCACACTTGATAAATGCAATAAGGGCGGCTTCTTTTTATCTCTTGCAAATGGTGCCAGGACTGATGTATTCCTGATCCTTATTTGGCAATCCAGATTGCTTCTTTCATGCTGTTCTCTGGAATCACAAAATTCTAATGTTTGGTTAAGCAAACATGCACTGTTATTGTATATAGCTTTTTCACTGACATCTGTAGGTGAACCATGTCATTGTCAGCAGTTGGCTCAACCTTTTGTTTGGGTCTACAGTTTCTTAAAACATATTTGTACAGAAACATACCCTGCTCTGATAGTGTTTCTAAAGCAGAAAGATAACACCTGAACTCTGGAAAGCTTCTTACCCATAGCTGAAATAACACCTCTTCACCTTCTTTTTGAATCTCATTTTTCAGATATAGTGATACAACAACAGGGTACTCTGTATTACACTTAATTAATGCTATTATTTGATTCAATTATCCTTGCCCTTGCTCCTTTTTCAAGGCGAGTGAAAATCATAAGGGCAGCTAAATAAAACACATCTTTCTTAATAGCAACAGATTGCATTATCCCTTATATTCGTTAGATTAAGATAAAGTCCTACCAGAACAAGGCCCGGAGAGATGATCTGTCCTTGTTACCTACTGTAAGTGTGGGGGGAAAAAAAATCACTTTCTCATTACTGTACTAGTGTTTAGTCTGAAATAGTACTATTTAGAAACTGAGAGGGAGTAAAGGAATTATTGTTTTCCTCTCTCTTCTCTTCAATGTAGAAATTTTATAGATGCTCATGTTTACAAGTTTTTGAAGTTTGCGTACTGTACTTTCTCAGATACCTCCCAGAAACTTAGGAAAATACATGATTTACAGAGGATACTTAGCTGAAAGTCCTTCAAGAAAGTTCTTTTGCAATTTGCAATGGAAGCAGCATTCTTTGAAAACATAGCATATGAACATTACAGTGTTATTAGGCTTTTCCAACAGGTACCTAAGCAACCAGTACCAACCAGTACTTCGAGGAAAAGGATTGTAAAAGAACGACGCTTGAGAAACTGCATAGCAAAGGAAACACTAAGGGCCATAAAAACAGCTTCCAAAACTCCCACAAAAACATTCATTTTCTATTGATTATCTCTCCTGAGAGCATTACCATGTTTGGCAAAGGAAACTATGCTGTAATGCATCTTAAAGACTGCTGTGGGCTGTGATTCATTTGTTCACCAGTCCATGGACTTTTGTCTGCTTCCTATAAGATTTCAAGTGTTACCTACTTCTTGTTTCAATAGAATTGTATGTCACCATACTGTTTATCCAGCATGTGATCATCACCACCTCTAGGTCTTCTTTTAAAAGAATTCAGTGATTTCAGAAAGCTGGTAAAAACCCCTTAATTTCTACTCTTCATAAGCATACTTTTGTTCAGGATTCATAGCTTTTAACATCCCAGGAAATGGCAGGATCCATTCCAAGAGGGAAGGGAGATTGCCAGTGCTCACTTCTCTTCCAAAGGAAGTTAGGTCTTACATTATTGAACACACAGAGCAGTACTTGGTATACTCTACTAAAGCAAATAAAATGCAGGTTAGCAAAAAATAACAGCCTTATCTCTAGAAATTTATCATATATTATTATATTTAATATTACAGATTATTTATATTGTATGCCCCACATTTGCTTGTCCCTTTTTTTCCCCTTGGCAAAACTGCTCCTGAATGTTCTAGTCCTGACTTACCCACCACCTTTTCCAAGCCCTTTCGAAGACCATACAGACTAAACCAAAAGCAAACCATGCTCTGAGAGTTACCAAGACATTTTCTTTGATAGTACCAAAACCTGCCCTTACTGCATTATTTCAGCGACAGATGGAAACCAGCCTGTATTTATTTAGCATTATCTCAGCTATATATGGATGACAGATCCCAAAGTAAATTGCTCTTTACCTTTCTTTTTCTGGCTGTTACAGAAATGATCAGGACATTGCCTTACAGTATCATTTTTACATTAGCACTACATCAGCATCCAAGGGTTGAGCTGTTTCTAAACAAGTCTCTAAACAAGTCTGGAAAATAGTAACTAAGTTGTTTTACAGGCTCAGTGTAAGAGGAAAATGAGGCAATTCATGTAAGGGTTAGCTAAATAAATAAGAAGAAAAACCACAAATAGCTCTTTAGTTTCACTTAAATGTCCTTAACGAATTTCTTATTCTGTAGCTTTGCAACAATAAAACAATTTTATTTTTCCAGTTCGTACCCTTAGAGAATCTTGCCCTCAGAAAGATTTAAATTTTGTTCATTAAATTTTCATGCACTTCTATAATAATCTTGGCAGTGATGTTTAAAAAAAATTTGAAATCTATTTTAACAATTATTTTGGTCATTTAAAGATCTTGTCTTTTTAAAGTAATTCAATTTGTATTTTTTAAAAATTTCAATACATGTAGTTTAACAACTGGGTATTGTTCACTTAAATAGAGATGCTAAATCCTAAGCAAATATTGCCATTAGAAAACAAACCACGTAGATCAAATTTACGGTTTTAGATTCCCTCACTTCTCCCACCGAATCTTTCTTGAAAGAAAATGCAAATCAATCATAAAAAAAATATTTTGGTGGAAAACACTAAGTTCATCCTTTACCAAAAATTAAAAACATAGCAAAAAAGCTTATGAAGTAAAAAGTCCCAAACCCAACCTCACACTCCAAAGCAAAGCTTCAAGAACTTTCCAACCACTGCTAGAACAAACACACCATTTTCCCAAATTCCTGAAAATGCATTCTCCTAACGCCCCCACGTCGCTGAAAAACGTCAAGTTTAACACGTGGAAGATGGCATTAAGGATAAATGGCCTGTTCTGTTCAAGTTACCTCAACAAAACCTTCCACTTTTTTTACAGGTGGTGCTTGGTGCCTCAGAAAGCTGCCCATGAAAGCTGTTCAAGCTTTTACAAATGTTTGCAGTTCAACTGCCTGTTCCTGCACTTTAGCCAGAAGCAACCTCCACTGCAACTCCACCCCTGACTTTAGGGCAGCACTGAGGTGTGTCCAGGACAGCTCCATTCTCGATTGCTGTCCTACAAGGACTGAGCCAAAGTGACCAGACACACAGACACACAGCCAGGTGTGCACACATTCCACTGCAAACTGCACGACTCAAAAAGGTCTCTGCAGCCCCCTTCAGCTTCAGGTGCTTGTTAAGAGTCATTCTGTCATAACTTTTTAATAGAATCTCTGTCAGTTAAATTGTTAATTTTAGGAACAAATCCCCAAACAACTGGAGAATCCTTTTCAAATTCCTAAAATACTAAAGCAAGTAAGTGATTGTCAGACTCAATATTTATGTAAAATCAGCTGTAAAACAAAGATGACAACCCTCATCCGAGCTAGTTACTTGTGGCCTGAAGGCTGTTATTCAATTCTCCATGAACATGACTGTTGCTGCATGAAACTTAATACCCATATGCTCAGCACAATTCATTCTTCCAAGGCAGGCAATTCAGTGATAAACAGTACACACCCTTAAATCAAACCATGCAAGGATAGAACACAAATTCTGCATTATTATTTGTTTCGTTTGAGAAAACTTCATTTCAGCAAAGGAAGAGCATAAAAGAACACTGTATACCGAAGGTAAGTACTTAAATTTGCTACTCCTGAGCTCCCCTCTGAGAGAATGATTGCAGGGTGAGGGGGAGATGGGATCCCAGCATGCACAGACTGGTATGCAATAGATGCATTTCATGGAGCTTGGCATACATTTAACTCGATACTATTTTTTCCTGTACTATACTTTAAAAATATTAAGAAAAATTTTAAAAATTCAATGTTGTTTAAAAAGCTTGGGAGTTAATTATTCTCTAATCATTCTAGCAAGTCCATCTGGCAGCTTCACACCTGCAACACTTGAAAGCCAAGAGTTTTCCCTTTGCCAGCAAAAGGTGCTCCTATGTCTATTGCTGTGTTTGAAAATGTACTTGGAAATTTCTAAGTCTCATTAAACCATTGACTAATTTGACACTATGGTAAGTATTTGTAATGAATCCAGGACAAATCCTTTTTATGATCACTTTATGAAGTGTGCACACTCAGAAGTTACCCTAAAAAAACCCACTCAACCATTATGTCATTAATGTCGATATTGCATGTTTTACACATCCTGCTTACAGGGAACTACTTTCACTTTTCTTCCTCATGTGGCTTTAGCCTGGGCAATTACTGTCCTTTCTCCAAGTAAAAGAAATTTATTTCAAAACACTAATTTAGAACCCGGTGCTGCTGAAAAGCATCCTTCATTCTTCCATAAAGAATAATAAATTAAAAACAACATCAGAAATCAATGATGAGAAATTTCTACAAGTATGTGGGCATTTGAAATCCTGAGAATTCAGTAAGGTCAAAATTCAATAAAGCTTTTGAACACTTCAAAGTCCTATGACAATTCACATTTCTCAGACATACAATCAAATATCTTCATGAACTTGAGCCTACACCTAAAATACAATCTCAGAGTATACAAGCACATCTCTGCATAAGGAATTCTGCAGGGCAAAATACTAAGGAAAGTATAAACCATGTCTGACCAATATTGACCAATACTGAAAATACTTAGTGAGGTTTAATGGGTGACTGAATTAAGAATCAAATATTCAAAACTCGTATAAAAAGCATCTTTACTGAACAACTTATAAAAAGGCAAATACATACAATTTGAGGCCATTAAACAAATTATATTACCAATAGTGACAAGAACTCAGTAGAATGTTTGCCAAACATCTTACTTGTCCACAAAGTATTCAGTGAAAAATATACCAAACAGGTATTACACAGGCAATTGTTTAATGAAAGCCAATGTAAAAATAGCAATTATTTTTCTAACTGCTCTTTTCCCTGTCAATTTTCCAAAAGGCATTAAGGACAAGGATTCCATCAATCACTTTTCAGTCTCATTCTCAGGTTCACTGTCTCCACTATCACTGTCTCTTCCAGGGTGTTCTGGCATTTTTCGATGTTCAACCATTTCATCCACATTCAATTCTCCTTCCTTCATCATTTCTTCCACTGCTTCATTTTCTTCTGCTGCATCTTCCTGCATGACCTGACCTTCACCTTCTACTTCAGTCTCTCCCGTTTGTGTTGGTTCTGGTTCTTCAATCATGGCAGGTGGGGGCAGTAAATGCTGGATTGAAAAAGGAAGGATTTTAGGTTTTTACACTTTAACTGTTCATCTTATATTTAGGATTTTGCATTAGATAACAAGTTAACAACAAACACTTAAAATTTAGAAGCCATAACGATTTGTAATCACTTCACTCCTATATAAAAAAAATTAGAATAATGCTCACAATTTAGTCATCTTAGATACATCTTTTCCAGAAACTATGGTGTTAAAATCTCAGGGCTTCAAATTCAAGGACAGAAAACACACTTCATTATCCCAAACACTCAGACAAGTAATAGGGTTATGGTAAATCCCTACTTGGAGCAATATGCATATTTCTACCTTAACCTCATCTGTTACCATTTCAAACTCCTAGATATGTTTAACTTGGTTTTTGATGCCTTCAACACACCTGTCTTTAACAACTCATACCCATAATTTCCCCTTGCAACATCTTATAAAATACTATGTGAATGTTATCTGTACTTATACAAGTTTCAGGTACAGCTGTAAATGGAGAAAAATTCACGTTTCACTAACAGCTAAACAATGCTTAAATATTTTCACAATACTTCTGAAAAAGTAATTTAGTGTACTCAAAGTGTTCTGCTTACAACCAAAGTAGTTTCCAAAACATTACAGGCTGGAAATGGTAGCCAAGTAACACAATTTGACTAAAAATACCAGGAATACATTGAGTTGAAGAGTATGGATGAATGCTATACAACTCCAGGCTAAACACTCACTCCTTGCAGCCTTGCAGACATTATTTAATGACATGATGGAGATTTCTTTAGAATACTTTGGATCATTTTAATGAAGTACAATCTTGAAAAACGTGATTGTTTAGCTTTGCTTTGCTCAAAGGGCAACTCTTTTTCACACAATAAATGAGGTTTTCAATTACAGTGAATTTTACCTTCAATTAGATGACACTAATATTACAAATTTGCATAGGCAAATCTACAAATCAATTATGATTACCAGCAGAGATATAAAAAGCATTTTCTATAAACGCTGAAGTTATCAGACTGGTCTCGTATCCATCTGTGCACAGGAAAGTGCAGTTCCAAACCAAAGCTCTTACAAAAATACATTCTTGATGTATGACACAAACTCAGACTTCTGTGACTTACTTAGATGCACATTGTGCTTTGTGATGACTACTGTAAAGACTAGTGTGAAAAAAAAAGGAAGATAATAATGTTGTAGTGAATAGAAGAAAAGAAATTTAATGTCAGCTTTGCTTATTGTCAGTAGCTCACCTCTTGGCTTCTCCTGCAAGGAGAATGTGATTCATTGTCACAGTAGGAAAACAGCAGTTTTGTAACTAATTTTAGCTAGCAATGGGTAAGATTAGGATGCCAAAAAGACTAACAGGTATTAGCAGGAGAATTGGGTCCCTATTTGATTAAGGTGTCAAGCAAGTGCTTTTTGGTAAAATTTAGATGCTAGCATCTGCTCTTCAGGACATGTATACACTTCCCTGTTTTGACATGGCTATTCATTTACACCTAAATGTGGCCAATCTACTGCACAATCTACTAAATCTTCATCACATAGCATTTTGCATGGTTGAAAGATGTCCAACTATTTTAGACAAACTGGCTTCAAAGCAAGTCGTCAGATGGCTTATAGGACTGGATTCCAAAAAAAAAACGGTTACCTACTTCAATGCTACTAAAAATATTACAGTAAGAATAAATTCTAGTAGTGTCCTATTTGGATATCCCCTTTTCTTTATAGCACATAGGCAATTACAGCATTTCTCCAAAATGGTGAGAAAGCGTCCTCTCTGTCCAGACAGCCTGGAAAAGGCTTTTTCTGGGTTATAAAACACTTGAAATTTGGCTGAAGCTTTCTCTCAGAAGTAAAAATAAAATCCAGAAGTCTGGGTAAGAACTGCAGAGGAAAATAAATTTTCTATCTGAAAAAACTATTCAGTTTAAGAAAAAAGTTTTGGGTTCTGATCTCTATTGATTACCCTGTTTCATATTAGATGAAACATGGAAGTGAAAGAAAAAAAGGAAGAGGATGTGACAGAGACATCCTTGCATTAAAGAACAGAATCTAGATTTCTCAGACTATCTTTTCAAGGACAGCCATGTTCACACTCTCTTCCCACAGTCAGCTAATACAAAGTGGTGTCCTTTCACATAAATTTTATCCATTTCTGGAAATCTTTCAGAAGAATAAAAACCAATAAGGGAACTTCAGAGTACCATGAAAGCATGAATTATAGATAATGCAATATATAGGTATTATATAACATATGAAGAATAATACATAGGTAATATAAATATGACAGACCCCAGACACCGAGTGAAAGCTGATGGAGTTGAGGGGTAGCATTTAGGACCATTCCCTTTTGGTTTAAATACCTCTAGGCTTTACAGATCCAAGTATGCTGAGTAAAGGCAGCTTTCTGCTCAGTATCCTAAGCTACCTTAATACTCACTCACATGAGACTACAAAGACTTTCTGCTGGGTTTTGAATTCTGCTTCAGGGATTAAACACTGACAAAACTAGGAAAAGAAGTGTCTAAACTGCTTCCAACGCCATGCAATTTTGCTTGATGCTGAAGAAGGGCTGAAAAAAATTGCTCCAGAACAAAAAACACTAAAACTGCAAACCAACCTGGATAATAGGGTGATTTAATAGGGTTTAAATAGTTTCAAAACATGATCTGGTCTTTCTCTTGTGAAACCCTGTGGTGTTATAATCCCACCACTAGCTGAAATCCCACACTTACTGAAACGTAACACACAAATTTCCTTCAAATTAATACTGGACAGCTGCTCTTGCATTTAACTGAAAAACGATTTTATTTTAAATGCATTCCAAAAGTTAGAAGGTCCTTACCTGTTGATGGTGGCGTGTACTCTGTATCATATGCATATACATATTGTACACAAAGTTAGCCATTTGAGGCATGTTCTTAATGACATGTATTTGGTGAGCTGGTCTTTCTCCATTCTAAGGAAGGGGAAAAAAGTTGACATTCAGCAAACAAAGCAAAATAACCTTTGAATTATGGCTGTTTAACTATATTGAAAGTCAAAAGCCCCGAGAAATTAAATAACATTTTCAAAGAAAAAAAAAATTTGGTGAATTCTTTGGGAAGTTAGGAAGCATAGGTCTTACATTTTGGGGAACTGGATTAATCACACAGCCTGAAGAAACTTTAAAAGGAAAGGATGGGTTCTGACCTTTACTCCATGAAGTACACTTTGGACTCGAGTAATTTAACATATTAAAGGCACAAATTTTTCCTGACCAGATTAGGATTTAACCTCTTGCCTGTCACAGCTCAGCTCCTTGCTCACACTCACTGACCGTGCTCATTGCATTCTTGTTCCATAGTTGATCTGGAAGTTTAAACTGAAAAGGGCTCCCTCCCAAACTTGTCAACAGCATTTAAGACCAAGGAAAGATCTGTAACTGAATTTCAGGCATCCCTTCTCAAGGCTTCAGAAAGCAGAGTGGATATGCTCCTTTGTTTCTTCATTTAGCATCCTGCTCTGTGTGCCCTGTGCTTAGATCCTCAACACTAACCTTTCCCTCATTCAAAGATCTCGTGCAGTATTACAAATTAGGTTTCTGTACTTGTGAACCAAGCTCAGCAGCAAAACTCTTGTGATATTGGAACTAATTTCAAGAGAAAAAAAATTGTAATCCTGAACTACTTGGTTACATGTAATTCTACCTCTTTAAATGTGAAATGAGTAGCTTTGTGTAGCCTTGCTACACAAAGGTAACATTATTTTGTTTCGTAACAAAACTGAAACCATTTAAAACTAAAACATTATTCTGATCACAAAAAAAAAAAAACCCGAATCATTCAAACAGGCAGAACTCAGGAAAAAGCAGGCACAACAGTTACTGATACTTATGACATACTAATAATTAACTTTTGTGGAAATATCAATTAAAACCAGCTGGTGTATATCATGACAAAAGATAGCTCTAAGGAGCTATTCATACAATCACAGAATCATTAAGGTTGGGAAAGACCTCTAATATCAACAAAATCCAATCATCAAGTGACATTGTTGAGTTCACCACTAAACCATTCCCTCAAGTGCCACATCCACAACTTTTTTCAATATTTCCAGGGATGGTGATTCCATCATTTCCCTGGGCAGCCTGGTCCAATGCCAAGAAGCAGATACATCAGTCCATAAGAGAAAAGTTTCACCTCTTAAAGCCCACTCAAAAATACAAAGACCCATTACAGATACCCAAATCCAGTGCAGCTGTTCCTACCTGTCTTGCTGTTGGAAAACATTCTGTGGGAACGATATGAAGGTGAAGTGGTCGAGCTGTGAGTTGGCTGAAGGCTGGAGTTAGTTCAAAACAGTTCTGAAATAGTGATACCCTTGCAAAGATATAAAGTCCAAGTCTGGCTCTTGACATGGCAACGACTAATCGTCGGACATCCCTTCAGGAAACAAAATCAACCATGTTCTTTTTCATCAATGACACACTTGCAATAAAAATAACTAGAAGTACACAGGAGTCTTCATTAAAAGAAATATAAAATCATCTGCCAAAATACTATCTTGTCTTTCCTTTTTTCCCTACATATTGTTTCAATAACCAGCAAATCCTAGTACCATTATATAGAACCATAAATACACTGGTTCACTGTACCAATACCACAATGAAAAACCACTTTCTACTATTTTCCAACACTCAGAAGTAAAGTTGAGAATAAACACTGAGAAAAAATCCCAGTAGCATTTCTGTATCTGAATGAGTAAAGAATCTGGTAACTCATCTATCTACCTAAGATTAGACAAGTCTTTCTCCATCACACCCCAAACCAAAAGTGTAAACATTTAAAACTACACACAATAATGCAACTTACACAATGATCAAACACTTCTGATGCAAAATAAACAGAAATCTCTATTACAGGAAAGGATCTATGAGAAAATTTAAGCCCGCATTTGCTCAACAAATACTACAGTCCTATCATTCTACAAGTGTGAAATGAAGGTCAGCCTACGTGCAGCAAAATAAACTAATTATAGGGTAAGAGGCATTGCAAAAGGATAAAGTGGTTGAGAAGAGGGTACCAGACAGTTGTAAAAGCAAGTCTGTCTGAACTTCATTATATACATAGCCTTGAACTTCATTTCTGCTACATACTCATACAACAGAATTTTTTGTATAATGTACTATAAACATTTCTGTACTCTGTACAGAGTACAAGTACTGCTATGGCACTACAATAAGGTGTTCTTACATACCTGAGGTGGCCTACAGCTTTGGTACGCACTAGTGAAAGCAGAATATAATCATTCTGTTGGCCTTGAAATCTGTCCACAGTTGTTACCTAGAGAATGAAAAAATATGAAAAAACGCCTATAGGTTAATCTTTGCCATTTCAATTAAAACATAACACCAAAATCTTAACATCAACTTTGGATGGAGATTGCAGGAAATGAGAAAAGAAAATTCTTTAACTGATTTAGTTGGCCTCCAACAAAAAGTCTGGGTTTTTTTTCTGGAACATGTTGGGAGGAGCTTTTGTCTGACTGTATACTGTTTCTTTTACTTCTTTTTGTTTAAATTCGGACAGCTAGAAGTGGGGTGCTAATACCAAGAGATTATGGAAAGTCATTAACTTTGTAATACAGTTTTAACCTGTAGAATTACATCAGGGATTTGTAACTATATTCTTTATTTGTTTCTTCAGATTTGGGATCATACATTCTATCAAGTAATTTCCATTCTGGGTGGATCTTTCTAAAGATGTGATTTTGGGGACAAACAAATTACAAAAAAAGAATTATTTTGTCCCACATAGCCTGTAGTCTTTTCACCTTCAAGGACTTCACTTTGTCAAACTATAAACAGGCAAAAAAAAGGGCATTAATTTATGAAATTCCATAACTGTAGGTTCATAAATACGTGGTTAAACAGGACAGCTTTATAAGTATAGCTTAAATTAGTGTGATTTGCAATATGACAATTTAAAAAACAGACACCAGAACTACTCCAATGACTAATATATATTCAAAGTCACCTTGTTTGGCCGCCCAATGAGAGGATTGTTTCCACATCGCTGATTAATGACATCACGGATCAGGTGTTTCTGTCCATTATATGTTGTCAGGATACTTATCCTGTCTGCAGGATAACCAAGTAGGCACATATACATGAAGACTGCCACAACATACTCTGCCTCACCAAGATTCTAAAGTTTAAAATAAAAGAAAAATACATGAAGACAAAAAAAGAGTTACTCATCTTGTAAGGTTAGAAAGAATAACACCTGTGACATTGTCAGGTATTTAGACAAATATTTTAGCGTTGAGAGAAATGTCCCTAGATCTGACAATTCTTTGTTCACTTCATACAAGCTATTTTGAAAGAATAAGAAGTACAAGTAGATTTAATACCTTCATTCTCATTCCTTTTCAGAGAACTGCTAAAAATATCTACACCAATATTATTGTTAGGCACTGCCTGAAACTCTGCAATACTTACTCAAAAGTTACAGTTGGCCCAAAAAGCTGCAATGACTCACTCCCCAGTAAACTGGAAGTAAGAACTAGTTGCACTAGTATAAATAAAGTCTTTTCAAGTATTAATTAGGAGACAGACATCTGGATTATCAAATCCAGTTATTTCCACTGCAGGTCATTCTATTCAATTACAAATTTCCAGCTGTTATTTTGTATATTGTAACTTTCTCTCTCTGTCATTACTATATGAGTCTGTCCCAAAGAACCACTCTTCTGGCTACAGGAAGCTTTGCTCTATTTCCAGACTGAAGTTATTCATAGTCTATTTAAATCCATTTTCTGTCAACAAAAATTATCTTTCAGGTTTAAAAGTTGTTCTCAAATGCTGACATTTACTCCTGCTCTATTTATACAAGGAATTTTATCCCCACTTGGCATATGTTTGAATAGGCTGGACATACCAGCCTCATTTATTTTTTCTTACTAAGTGGGCTCTGCATTACTTGGAAAATGCAGTTGCCAGGCATATCAAACACCTGTGGGTGTAAAGCTATTCTACAAATTTTAATCCCCTTTAACTCTGGAAAAAAAAGCCCAAATTCACAAAGAGAAATAATACATTACAGCAATCTGTTCTCTCACGAAAAACCAACATACTCTGCTAAATATCGTTCAATTATCCAAATAATCACCAAAAAAAAAGTAATGCTAAGAAGTATTAGAAGAGTGTGCACATGAAAGTACTGATATAATGAGAAGTGTGTTCTGTGTCCTCAAGTCAGTGTTCTTAATCTTCTTTAGCCAAAGAGGGGTCTAAAGCAATGCTCGCACTCTCAATTATCAGGCACTCCTTTCAGCTGTTTGTGTTCCACTGGACAACTTTTTACTACTTGTGTGTTACATTTTCAAAAACAAATTCAAAATAATCTCTCTGAACAATTCTATCCTCAATCTAGCAATGGGATAAAGTGGATTATTATTTACCATTGCTTTCTTCTTTAGCAGCACACTAATTTGTTCTGAAAAAGTACTGAGAAGAACCCAAGCAAAATCTACAAATATATTTTGCACCTTTTTAAAAATATAGATTCACATAATTCTCAGTGATCTTAAGAGGGAAAAATGAACCTGAATATTATCATCATAAAGTATATTGTTTGCTTTCCATAATATTAAGCAAAATATAAGGTGCTAATTCCAGGTTTGAATTAAACTCCTTAACTTGCACATTGTTCCAGCTTTAACTTTTCCAAAGCCCAAGTTTGCTATTTTAGGCACCAGTTTGTTCCACTAGTTTCTAAAACAAGAAAAATAAAAGGACTGAAAATGTAAGCATCTCATTACAAGTATAAAATGTTTTCCTAATTTAAGAGAAATAGCTAGAGACTGTTGTTGATGGCTTAATTTCAAAATTTACTTGAGAGTTTGAAAACTTAGTTGAGGAACTCCAAGACTACGGTTTTTTGTCAATTTACTTCATCCTCCACGTCTCTATGCCTCTTTATGTATATTGCTAGCACTACTTTTATTCTTTAGTAGTTTTATTCTTTTATGAATGGGCATTTTAGCATTCCTACATATAGATCAAATCAACACAATGACTCTTCAAACTCAGGTATGAGCTACCAAGCAAACTTCAATTCTTTATGTTCAGGGGAGGTGCTACTGTTTATTTCACTATCACAGCAGTACAACTGAATTACAATGGACTTCAATTTGCCTTAGGTCAAAATGATGTTTTGTAATAAATTGTACCAAGTCTCATCCCTCCCATAACAATGAGAAAATAATTAATATCGAAGTCATTCACTGAGCAAAAGCCCCAACATAATGTTTCATTTTCAACATTCAGAACTCATTAAAAGGAGGAAAAAACCAAACATACACGTGAGGCAATTATCTGAGAACACGAAATGAATGTCAATTTACTGTTTCTGATAGTCTGTCTTCATTACAGATCTAACAAACCCTACTGAGGTTAATGAATTACATATGTAGAATTTCCCTTACCTGATAGAAATAAGGGTTGGGTTCTGACTCTCCTACACCATTGAAGTCTTCTACATTTATAAGCTGGAAGTCATACAAAAAGCCAGCATTGGCTGTTCTGAACTCTGGCAGAAGCTGCACGTGAGGCAGGTTACCCAGGTTCTTGTAGCGCCAGTTGTACAGGTTACACAAACTGCTCAAAACCACACAGAACAAACCACAGGGTTACAGCAGGCCCTTGAACTCTTTCAAAATAGTTCAGATGCACACAAGATTAGTGCTCCTGTAGGTTTCCAGTGAAAAGAATCATTCTGCTAGGCAGCCTGTACATATATAAATGAACACACTCCAACAGTCTATCAGCAATATTATTTTTAGGTTGTGATTCTGTTTTGTTCTCTCTCACCAAAAACTTCAGATGCCATGTCAATGTGGCACACTCAGGTTTAAGTCTGTTCCTCTTGATCAAGATAAAAATTTTGCAAGAATTCTAGTGAAAACTTTCATGGTTAACAAAACTTAAGAAATATTAATGCTTCTTTATAAAACAGAAGGAATACGGAAAAAAAGTATTTTCTGCATTAGTTGTGGTAAAGCTTTTTACAGTAAAAAGAAATTGATTTCCTTATTTATTTTGAGTATTGCCTAGTATTAACACAAGACATGAACAGGAACGAACAAAATCTATGTAATTCTGAATGATTCCTGATATTTATAGGGACAGCAATGCTAACAAAATGCCTCATTCACAAATGCACAGTGAATAAACAATATCCAGACCACATTAAGAAGCACATAGTTCTTGGGGAAGCTACCTGTGATCCAGAAAGACAAAGCATTTTGTATGGACAAAAAAATCTTTGCAAAGTGAAGGATTTCTACTCTCTTATAACTAAGAAGTTCACTAAGATTTTGTAAAATAAACTTTATTTACCATCACATCCAGATAAAATTTTCATTTAAAAAGTCATACTGAACTGTCATTCATAAGACTAGAAAATAATATTCTAGATTCCAAACATTTCCTACATGAAAAAAACGAAGTTATCCTTCATACTGCTCACTACACTTTATGCCTGAAATAAAGATTTAAAACTAAACCTAGAGTAGCAAGATTTTATATGGAGTAATTTTCTCTTTGGTTTTATTTTTCCTTCTTAACGTGATGCCACAAATATACAATTTATACAATCAATAAATCTGGTATCTGATCTACCACAGTGAAATGAAAAATAGATAGATAAAAAAGAAAAGCTATTACACTACAGAGTCGCAGTATCTCCTTTAATATAAAAAAAGGCTTTATGTTCTTGTGAGGACAACTCGGATGTGTCCAATCTCTGGATGCATCTCTCCTGAAATACTACTCCTGAAAAGCACCCTTTTACAGACTTTAAGGGAATTATTATATATTCAACGCTAAATAGATCAGATCTTTTTCTAACTTTGAACATACTAAATGTTAGTTTAGAAAAGAAAGCTTCTGAAAAGTTTCTTTAGTGAAAAAACCCTGAACACTTAATATGATTAAGTACCTTTGACTATAATTTTCATTCAAGTACTCATGCAACAGCAGAGTACTACGATATAAAAATAACAATGAAGAAATTAATCTGACTGCGTTTCAGAGAAGTCTGCCTTTCTAGTCTAAGCTGAAATTAATAAACAAAAAAACTAATTTCCAGTTTTTAAACTCCTGTCCTAACAATAAAAAAGTTTCCATAACTATGTGCCCTTCTGTCATTTTTAACCTGTTACCTTCTTACAAGCTAGACAAAGGATTTTCTGTCTTACCTTGCTCTTGCTCTTCCTTGTGCATCCAGATCAACAGTTGGCACTCCAACACGAACAAACCGTGTAAATAGAGACTGTTCCATGTTGGAGTATTTTTGAAAAGCCATGTTCTTAATGACTGGTGGCAACTGATGATGGTCACCAATCATAATCCACCGCTTCAAACGACTGAATCCATCCTGGGGGTTCTAGAATTGAACAATTACACTACAGCAACTATTACAATATAATCAAGGCACTCAAAACACATTAAGAGTCAGATTGTCTGCCTTCAACATTTGTTTTTAAGCTACACTGAACTGCAGTCTTTTTAAAAGACTACTAGCTTCCATCCAATCAGAGAGTAGAATTGTAAATAAAGTCTCTTTTCTTATAAAACAGGTACCTTTATCTACTAAAATTAGTAAAGAAATATCAGAATAAATAGCATATTATATTGTTTTAAAAGCAAAAACCCCTGATTACTACACAGTAGTAGCAGTTACCCTAGAACTGTCCTTTGAACTCTTTGGATTCTGAGGTAGTGAATATGAAGCATCTGGAAGTTTTCAGTGTTCAGATGTCTGAACCTGCAAAACTGAACCTGCCTTTCAAGAGTCTCTGTAGTCCATGTGTTGCACTTGTTTACTTCCGCAATTCTCAAATAGCCTCTCCATGACCAGGATGTGCCCCTAACTAAGTCCCATCTTGGCTCTTGGACTGAATGCTCTTCACAATTAGCATCCTGTTGAGTTCCAGCTGTCAGATTCTCATTACACACTCCTGTGGTAATTCCCTTTCCCCATGGGAACACTATTTGAGACAGAACATAAAGTTCCTTTTCCTGCCGCTTGAAGCGGAAGAACTCTGAAGCTGTTTCTGATCAGACAGCAAGGAAAGAAAACTGAACTCTGGACTGTCCAATTCTTCAAGCCTGAAAATGCCTTAGTAAGAAAGTAAGAGGATGGAAATAATTTTTATTGGCAAGAATAAAAAAACACAGATTTTTTTTTTTTTTTACCCACTCACATAAGTTTCTTCTTTGGAGATGTCCAAGTGTGGCCATTTATTACACAAGCATTCTAAACAGTTGTTCTGTACCTATCAGCCTTTTTAATCTTGGGCAAAGAGCCCCCCAAAAAATTCTGTTTTTAAAAATTTCTCACTGAACTGCAAGTGAAGAAAGAACTGCTATTCTGGAAGGCCAGATCTTTAAGTTTTGTTAAAATAAAAGCCCATTCAATTTTCAAGGACTATTTGGATGCCTCACATAAAAAAGCCATGGAATATCCCCCAAAATATGTCTCTATGGTGAAATGGTCTGTAATTACACAAACTCTTCAGTTTCTGCATTTCTCATATACCTATTTTCCCTCACCTGCCAGATGAATCTGGTTATACAAAGGTCATTTAAAAGTTTGAAAAAAACAGTAAGATGCTTACTTCATTGAATAAAATAATTTCATAATCAATGTCAAAGTTCTTACTAGCAAATATGAGTTCTGGGTTACTTTCTGCACATGATATTTTTCATTTTAATATTCAATACTGTTAAAAAACACAGAATCTTATTTATCTTTTTTTTTGAAAGATCTTTTATGTTTCAAGTCTAACCTGCAACAGAAGAGGTATGAAGGTTTCTATCTCCAGAATCTGAGCAGACTCTTCCATTAAGATGTTGTCATACTGAGGAAAAAAAAAAGTAAGGAGATGTCCATAAACACAGTAACACAAATGAATGTATTTATTCAGCCTATCAAAAGAAAGCATCTATTACTCCTTCAGATTTTGTTGGGTGGGACAGTTAGAGCAGCATTTCAATTTACAGGCAAAATATCAGTATTACCAAATAGGTGAAGTCCTATTACATCAATGGCAGATCTCTCTGTATTAGTCAGGGCTTATACCTAGAAGGAATCCATGACTGAATTACATTACATGCTTCCTATACGCCACAACCACAAGAGAAAAGTTTTGTGCAGTGGTGTAAACTAATTTAGTATCTCTGCAGTGAAGGAAGAGGAGCTATTCTGTGATCCAATACAGTACATGATCGGTGAAAAATAATACTGAAAGAATTACTGGTGGCTGGCTTTCGTCAGAAAAATAGACTGCACTAAATTGATAGTTACAGTTACCACTGCAGAGTGAAAAATGCATTGCATCATAGTTCTTTTTCTTCAAATTGTTAACTTTTTAGGTGAAGGAGGCTGTAAAGGCCATATTTTTCTACCCAGTTCTGCCTCAATTTTATTAATCCTATCATTGCACATTACATGTTTATCATGTAATACGGCAACACTGACTTTTTAAAAAATGCATTATTAAGTATTTTTTGTATATACAATAACTTAAAAGTGATTTAATCTTTTACTTACAGAAGTTCTATTTTTCTTCAGTAAAATTAAAAAATTGAAACATATAGGTTAAAAATACAACATTAAATAATCTAGTTGCCTAGATTTGGGGCAGAAAAAAGGATTCATATGGGGTGGGGAATAGGGGAGAGCCAACACCAAAATCAAGTAGTACAGTAACACTAGTATATTTATTACTTTGAAACCTAATTCAACCAGGTCACGTCGTTTCAGAGCAGCATGAGTACAAGTCATGGCAATGATTTTTGCTTCTTTCACCAATAAGTATTTGGATCTATCCAGGCCACTGCGGAGAAGTTCAAATGCTCTGAATTCCTAAGGAGGACAAAAGAAAAGTCTTGAGAGTCAGAATACGAAAAAATATCACTTATAAAATGAATCCACTCAAACTATGTGGCCACCTTCTAAATCTAATTAAACAAGAAATGTCCTGAGGGTATGTACTGTTAATCTCATCTGAATAATTTGATGGGGTTTCCAGGTTTAGCATATTTTGAAAAACAATCTTGGAAAAACCTATCAACGAATTCTTCCAATCTGTATGTACATACAAATTTGCAGACAAATACTCAAATAATTCTGAGGAACCTTCTCAGAATCCCCCAAAATTTTATTTTACTGTATCTTCTTGTTTCCTACTTTACTGAATCACAACATCGTATCAAAGACCATTACAGTTAATAGAATCAAATGATACACAAATCATGTTTACCCCTAACTTTCAATAACCTTGTAAGCAATTCTGGCAAAAACAGAAGATAATCTGTTACTTTCAGGTTATCTGACTAAAGGAAATTCACTGTAAATACAAAGTCTCTGTGAGGATCAGAGGAGCAGTGATAGGTGTACCAATCCTTGTAACTTCATCAGTGAAAATGGATGCAGAATGGCTGCTTCCCACAATCCAACTAAAAGAAACTAGACCCTTGCCCCAACTGTATAACATATCTATATTAATCAAAGGTGGAAATTCTCACCTTGCAAGATAATGAAGCTGCCTAGACGTGTATATTTCTTCTAGGATGTAGGGAAAACGAGAATTTTGGAACCATATAAAGTTTTTCTACAGGATTAGCCAGATTCACTTGCCTTTAACAGTTACATGTCTTACCTCAAGCTGAGTGAATATTTTCTTAATATGTCTAAAACACCCTTCAGCAATTTCCATATCTTCTTCATATGATTTGCCTTTGAAAACTGGTTGGGGAGCATTTGCAAAATACTGGTGAAAAGGGAAGAAACTGGAGACATCTGCAACATCTGGCGATTTTCCACCTTTGACTTTCACTTTACTGATATACTCCTCCCAACGAGACATTACCTATGACAAAGCAAAGTGGGTTTATATAATAAGGTTTTTGGCAATGTATAGGCTTGCAGCATAGCACTAAAAAAATTATCACAAAAGTAAGGTATGTCTTAGGTAGCATTTGACATTGTGACAGGAAGTAAGTAAACCTCTTTACTATCTCCACTTATATTACTTTGATTTAAATACCAAGTGGGATTCATTTAGGAGGAAACTGAACCAGAAGATGACCTCTAGCAGTATTCCTCGCACTCTTCAACACCTAATGTCCATTTAATGTTAAGGTTCACACTAAAACTAGCCCAGAGTAACTTCTGTAAAAACATACAGAGTATGTGCATTCAGTCCTAAGTACCACTCTGTAAGTCTCCCTATGCAACACTAATTGCAGATGTAGACCACGTCACTAAAAAATATATGGAGAAGAAATGAGGGACACGCATGTATATCTGATTTCACATTGGCATTTAATGCTATAAAAGCGTCCTATCAGGACCATCAAGTAGCTGCTCTAATGCTTGTGCAAAATATAAAGCAGCCCACAGATTCTCCTATCTGAAGGAGAAGCTTCAGGTTAGAATCTTTGCCAGCAATCATGAAGGGCAACAATGACTTGGTGAGTCAGCAGGCAGGATTTGAAACAATAGCAACACAAGCAAGTCATGCTGCAATTTTAACTTTAGCTGTTACTGTATTGTGAATCACCAAGGAAAATCCTTTTTGCTTTCACTCAACTCTGAAAAACTCACTGCAAGTTTTACAAAGTGTTTTGTAATGTATTTAGAACATACAGTGTCTGGAAAAGTATTTCAGCCCTTACTTGGTATAAGAAAAAGTGGCCAGCTGTTTCACAAGTGTAAGAAACATCTCCTGGGACTCCAAGACTCTCTTGTAACCGCCCAACTTCTCGTAGAAGCTCAAGTCTCCGAGCCAGCACATAATTAACTCTTCCATACCTACAAAATGGATTACATATAATTTTTTATTAAATTCAAAATAGTATCTAAGTATCACAATGAGAGATCACAAAAAAAACCCAGCACCCAGCCAAAAATCCCCCACAACTACAACCATGTTCCAAAACTTAAGAATTTGCTACATGCTGACTATTTATATCAGTTGAACCCTAACAATTCACAAAGTCAAGCTTATGAGAAATAAAGTTCTCACAGTAGTGCAGCCCACTTTCAAAAATATTCCTCAACCTTTACTCCTCCCTCTTAAACTGCCAGAACCCATAGTACTTGCAGAAATATTCCATACGTCTGGGCTTACCTTGAGAAAATGTGAAAATAGACCATGAATTGTCTTAAAGGAAACTCCTTTTAATGATGAAAAGCACAGTTCAAGGAATATACTAAACTATGGATACTACTAAATAAATATCTGCTATGGTATGATTTCACTAAGTTTTTGGCTATCAAATTTCTGGAATAATTTGACTAAGTCAAAGCATTCAATTTAAAAGAAAAAAATCACAAGGTATTTATTTTGCTGAATACTGTACTATGTATACCTACTATGTGGGTAGCTTCTAGTGACTATATATAATTTTTACTACAGCTTTTGAAGTCAAAGTATTGCTATGATAATCCAGTACTGGACACTTCAGATATTTCCAGTGCACAACCATTATACCCCGCTTACATTTATGAACGTGTGTAATCCTACTGACGTCAATTGGACTAACCCATGACAAACACACAAATATTTAGAAGAACAGGTTCTTAAGTCTTTGTACTGATACACAGCTGATAGCTTTCCTTATGTATTTATTACTTCAAAATGTGTTATCAATGAAATAAGCAACTTTGAGGTTAAGCAGTACCTGAAGAATTCAAAACAGAAAGTTTAATTTCATGTTTATTAAAGCAAAAATCACCATGACAGTAGAAGTGATACCATATTTGTACAAAAAACCCCCTGTAACTCCAAGAATCTGCCTTATTATTCTAATTTCTCTCATAGATTAATTGTACTAAAGGTAAAAGTGTCCAAAAAATATAATTATCTATTTCTCAAGCAGCTGAGTTTGTGAACAAGCAACTGACTGATTCTGCCTTTAGATGCTCAAAGGAGTACAGCTTCTGTACAGATTAAGAACTAAAATTACTAAACCTTGTAGTGAAAAACAGTGCACTCTATGTAGTAACAATAATATTCAGTAAGATATAAATAACAGTAAGATTCAATAATATGAGAAGGGTAAAACTTGTCCAACACAGCTCCTTTGCATGGGAGGTAGTGGATTCAACAGAGACATCTTGCTGCCATGTTTATACAAGTGAGTTTATCATTAGCATCTCCTTTCTCACCTGCTGAAATCTTTCTCTGTCTCTAATTCCTCTTCACCATGACCCAGACGCAGAAGGTGACGCTCATCAATGTCTAGAGCCATGATTTTTTCGAACAGCTGGTTCAAAGCCTAAAGATTGACAAGAACAGGAGAAAAGGTAGTTTTTAGAAGTTCAGAGGCTCTTGCAGGGGAAGACTGAAGAATTACTCATAATAAAGGAGAAGACTATGCCTATTTTAGTATAAACGGAAGTCAAAACAAAAGTTAAATTGTGTTTTAACAAAACAAAGTTAATACTGAAACTCCTAATCTTGACAACAGGGAAATTAGTCTACTAACAGCCTTTAATTTGCATTCTTTATATAACATGTGATTTTACTATTTTAAAATTTGATTTTACCACAGTTAACTTAGTTGATAAAGCTATCAATTTACAAAACTGTCTCACAAACACCAATTTTTGCATGATGACATTAAACAATTTAACTTTTACTGTACATTAGAGAAGTATGATCTCGTACTGACTGTTAGGTACTGACTATTCCATTTTGGATAACTGAATTTTGCTTAACTACTAGGCGTGCTGCATTTTCTGCCTTAAACTCTTCAGTTCTATAGTGGCTTACTATCAACTAATTTGTGTATTTCAAAGGAGCAAGCTTGTAAGCACTGGATTATCAAGTTTTCTTGAAAGTAAGAAAAAACACAAGCAAGCTCCACTTGCAGCTGCAAGTCATGTAAACATCGTGAAATGTGGCATCAAGGCATGGGTAAATACCCTGCTGAGATACAGTTAATTTCCCAAGGTACAATTTCAAGTTAATGTCCTCATGAAAGTCTTGTCTGCTAAGAAGAGTCTTCTATCTGCCTCAAAGTATTTCCTTCTTTTTCTCCTTAATGGACATATTCTCAACTCTTTCTCCCAGCTTTAACCTGTCACTCTCCTGCAACCCACTACAGACTGACCTGTATTATTTCAGGCTGTAAATCCTCACCAAAATGATACCTCCTCCATCATTCTTTGATATTGCTTTGATGAAAAATTATGAAATGTTTTCCAATGGCATGTTCAGTTAAAGTAATTCGTAACTGAGACAGGAAAGGCTGATCAGGGAGATCAGGAAACAGCTGACCCTGGTTTCCAAACAAGTAATTCCAAATCAGATGCAAATTTCATAGAATCATAGAATATGCTGAGTTTGAAGGGCCCAATAAGGATCAGCAAGCCCAACTCTGGGTCTTGCACAGGACATCCCATGTCACACCCTGTGCCTGAGAGCATTTTCCAAATGCTTCTTGAGCTCTGTCAGGCTGGTGCTGTGACCACTGCCTTGGAGAGATGTTCCAGTGCCCAAGCACCCTCTGGGTGAAGAATTGTTTTCTAATATCCAACCTAAACCTCCCCTGACAGAGCTTCAGGCCATTCCCTCAGATCCTGTCACTGTCACTGCAGAGAAGAGATGCCTGCCTCTCCTCTTCCCCTCATGAAGTTGTTGACCACAATGAGATCTCTCCTCTTCTCCAGGCTGAACAAACCAAGTGACCTCAGCTGCTCCTCATACAGCTGCCCCTCAAGGTCCTGCAGCATCTTTGTTGCCCTCCTTTCAACACTCTCTAAAGCTTTATGTTTCTTTTATATTGCAGTGCTCAAAACTGCACACAGGACTCAAGATGAGGCTGCAACAGTGCAGAGTAAAGTGGGAAAATTAAGAGTAAGACTCTTAAAAACATTATTTTTTTCGTTTTATATATGCTTGAGTATTAGCAGTCACACTCCACCTCTCATGAATGGGAAGCAAATATTCAGCTGAAGAGGCCTTCCCTTAGGAACAAAGAGCACAGATGAAACAGTGTCTGAGAAAGCTAATTAGCAAAGATCTGGCATGCATGCAATGCATGTGCAACTATAAGAACCAAGAAAAGACTTTTCCAAAATACTTTCTTATTTTTGATCTCCAACCAATTAAACACATTGAAAACTTCAGGTAAATAGTTCAGAACTACACATCTGAAATTCAAAAATATAATTTCGCCTTATGAAACTGGAAAAACTGCATACAAGCTGACTCAAGTTTTCATTGTTAGGAGACAAATGAAATTCCCAAACTGCTGATCTCAATACCTACTGTTCTTTTACATTGTAATTACAAGGAAATTCCACACATGATTGACATTTTACCTGATTAGAGTGGGTAACTATCAGAGTTCGTTGTTCTGGGAAATTATGATAAAGATTGGATATTATCTGGACTGCTACATCAGTTTTTCCAGTACCAGGTGGACCCACTACCTAAAATCAAACATACATACACAGAAAATAAAATAAAAAAAAAATCAATACACAATTTATCAGAACACTTCACAATAAAAAAAAAACAGAGTCGGCTGGGGAAGAAAAAGCCCAGAACAATCTCACAAGACACTGACATTACACATGACTTCTTGGCTTTGGTGAATTTTCAGACCAAATACAACATATTATAAAAGACTCCTTCAGACTACTTTGGCAGATTCCTGACTTAAAGGAATATGGTAATCCAGCACAGGAACTAAGTACTAATATACGTCCTCAGAGAAAAAAGGTAGTTTAGCCTCAGAACAGGCTAAATGGGGGAAAAAATGAAAAGAGAATCAAGACCCATAACTGAAAAAGAATAAGATGAAACAGACATAAAGAATAGGAATTTTTTTTTAAAAAGGGAGTTCATTCCTTCTATTTACTCAGAAATCTACCACTGGTGATACAGAGATATAATAACAGTTAATGTTTCCATAGGCTCAATTCCACAGACACTCCAAAACTAACACCTCAGACATTTTAAAGGCATCCAGGTATTATAAAGCATCTCAAAATATTTTATTCAGGATTAAGAAGCACAGAATAGCAGTTTTCATAAGCATCTACACATAAAATTATAAACTGCTATGAAATAATTCTTGCCTTATTTAAAGGCTCTCCAACCACTGCAAAAGCAAATTCGGTTGCTGTGGAAAGCCTTCAGCCATTGAAACACAGGATACAGAGTTAAGTGTTGCCATATGATTTCTTGAGGATTTGAGGATGTTGAACCTTTGAACGTTAATTTTTCATATCTTTAAACTATTAATGGGAATTACCTCAGTAAGGTTACAGAAAAGGGCATTACTAGTATTTCACTGAACATACCTAAGGCCAGAATTAAATAAATAAGAGTATAGAATGCTTAAAAACATTCTTACCATACTTAAAAAAATACTTACCATAGTTAGTCCAGGCTGCATTCCTGCACGAATGGCTTCAATCTGAGTATGGGTAAATTGAATAGTATTGCTGCAACAAAGTAAAACAAGATCAGATGATCAGATAGATTTTGCCAAGTTTTGATAAAAGCAATTTTTTTAACAAGTTTTATTTCAATTAACTGTTTATATCTTTCCCGAACTACACACTGCCAAACTTTTGCACAAATTAAATCAGCATTACAACTATCAATTTTTTAGATATAATAGTCTCAGCAAGACAATAAATCACGTTTGTCCATTTGTTAACAAACTCATTCCATCTGAAAGACTGTTTTTAGTTATTATTTGCAGGGAATGTTGTAAAATTACTTAGGTATTACTTTCCTGATACTCAAATTCCTGAGACAAAAAACACTAGAAGACAGTATTTCTCACTGATCTTCAAGGGATTTTTTTAACAGATGGGGGACAACATAATATTTTGATTTAAATATAAAACAAACCAGTCTAATTTCAGAAGATGAACTGCTATGCATGTGTTATAATTTGAAAATAAATTCCCACCCATTTTTTACCGTTTTGGTTGATTATATGGATATGGTCCCCTGTTCGGAATAACATGAGGCTCTACAATCAGTGTTTTAGCTTCTTCAGGGTTTTCTTCACTTCCATCCTCTTTTCTTTTTGTTCCTTTACCTTCCTTCATTGGGAAAGTTATCCTGTAACAAATAATTTAAAGTTACAGTTCAACATGTCCGCTACAACATACACTGTCTCAGAAGGTGAGAAAGATTTTTCTCTCACCATTAAGACAAACTTTCATACAGCAGAGAAACAAGTGCTGCAGATGACAAAGTTTTAAGGATAATAAAGAAAAAAAATGCAAATAAATTGATGAAGCTGCTTAAACAAAAAGTATGTCAAAAGCACTCTTTTCATAAGTGGAAAAGCCAAGAGCAGTGCTAAGAGCCAGCTGGAAAAACACTGAAGACAAGAAGTTCATAAGTGAAAATGGAACAGACAGGAGAAGAGTTATCACAGAACATAAGCTGTATCAGTGTTCTAAACTATTCCAACATATTAAGTTTTTATCCTCCCATTTCAATTTTTAATAGCCTTCGGTATATATTAGCAAGCTTCTCTAATTCGGAAACAAATCACAGTGAAGGAATCCCAATGCCTATCCAAATATCTCAAGACAAAAATGCATATACCTATAACAGTAATAATCTCTGACAGGACAAATGTAGCAGCAGGAAGAGCAACAGCTCTTCATAAAGAGCAGTATCTCTCTTAATACAGGAACTGAAAATGAATAATAGGTCAGTGGGGAAAATTGTGTGCGAGATCTTTCCTGATACCTTCAGGTTGTTTTTATATAATTGTATAGTTTTAATACCTTCTCCACACAAATTTTCCATGCAGTGTTTCCAAAAAAGGCTTGGGAGATTACCTCCGTGCTTTTCAAGAATCAATCTAGCCATGACAAAAGCTGATTGGTGCAGGGGAAAGGCATCTTTTCCCTCCACAGATTTATTCCTTCACAAGGAAAAGATGCAGTTTCTTCAGCTGAAGGAACTGTTCTCCAATACTATGCAGTGTGAATCTCAGTTGTCAAAATTCAAGGAAGTGCATCAAGAGGAACAGAATTGTCAAGTCTAAAAATACTGGACAACAGCACCAGTTGAACTAAAACAAAATGAGTAAATTTCATTTAGCTGCCCAGAAGGTAGGCAACCTATTTCAAAAATCATTTCTAAAAATAAGCAATGTGGGATTTCAGACTTAATCCTTTGTGTTGATTGAACGGTGTTTCCAAAAGCTCAGATTTTAACTGATGTTGAAATTGCTGTTCTTAGCTTGTTATAACAAGATGTGTAAGGAAACTATATAATAAAAATTCTCTGGGCTGATCTTGAGGAGGCTGGATACCAATAATGCAGAAGAGAGTATTATGTGTCTTGATTCTATCTCATATTTTCGTTTTCCATCTCTTCCATAGGCTGATCTACAAGCAATGCTCTGATGCATTTTTGTACAGAACAGAACAAAAGCTGGTCTTGGGTATAACTGTTGTACAGTTAACTCTATCATGTAGCTATCTAAATCTTAACGTATCTCCATCTTTTCTTAAAAGAAAAAGCATCTCCCTTCAACCGCTGAACATAACTCCACCTGAAAACACATTACAGCAAGAATACCAGATCAGAAGTACTTGAAATATTGAGATCACCTGAAGGGGGGTACATGAAGATCTGGATTGTCAACAGTGACTTTAACATTGTACCCAGGAAAGCTAGCTTTTAAGTGATCAATGGACAGGAAAGTGTCGTTAAAATCCAGAGTTGCAATCTGATTTGGCATTTTTGAATAGTGTGCACTACTTGGGTCTCCATATCCAAGAATGATGTCATGCAGCCAGTCAGGAACCACACAATCTGTGTTCATCAAATTCCTAATAGTTTCCAGAAGAGCCTGTAAATAAAAAAAAACAGAAAAAATAGTATTGAAGAGACTGACTTTTTACCAAGTAAAAATCATACCGAAGATCAATCAAATCTGTTTTAAGATGATAGAATATAACTCTTTAACTGACAGTGCTTGATTAGATTGAGTCAATGTATAGACAGTGTACATATGCAACAAAACATCAGCATAGAAGATCTTCATGCAGTTTAAGTTTCCTCTTACATGCCTATAAATTTCATCCCTGCAGTCAGCTTAAGCTTCCCTTCAAGCACTTGCTCTTCACACACAAAATAATTTATCTAATAATCTGTGGTTATGTAAGTTTTCTCTCCTTTCCCCTCGTTGAAAACACCAATGCTCCAGACCCTAGACTTGCACAGAGGGTGTGTGTTTTAACTAAGAGGTAGCTGAACTTTAGCCTACTTTAGTAGAAGTCTTGAAGAACCATCTAATTTGCAACTTGGCACTTGGACAGTATGCATCTGCTCCTCAGCAGCAGGAAGAACACAGGATACCAGACCTGCACTGACTTTCAGATCTTCTGACTTCCCATGCCATCAATTGTGGACACAAATGAATGGCAAACAGTGCATCAGCCATCCAGAAGACAATATAGAATGTACAAATGCCAATCTTGTAAATGAATAGTCAGTCAAATCCAAGCACAGAATTTTATTTTGATAGGCTACATTTACATATTAATCTCCAAAGAGTAGGATTTTCTTTTCTTGCTTGTGTTGTATCATTCAAGGAGTCAAGTAATGTGATCACAATCCCTGCTTAGTCAACCTCTATTAAGGTCCTGATTCTTCCTTGCTACTCAGCGTGGGTGAGACCACATCTGGAGTGCTGTGTCCAGTGCTGGGCTCCTCAGGTAAAGAGACACAGACATAATGGAATGAGTCCAGTAAAGAGGCACTAAGATGATTAAGGGATTGGAGAATCTGCTGCATGAGAAGCTGAGAGAGCAGGGATTGTTTAGCCTCAAGAATACAAAACTCAAGGAGCATTGGAGAATTTGATTGATTTGTATTAAAAAAACATAACAGGAGGAAGTAAGGTCAGTGGAATGAGAGTCCACTCCATAGTGCCCTATGAAAGGACAAGGAGCAATGGGCACAAATTGAGATACAGGAAATTCCATCTAAATATACCAAAATATTTTTACTGTAGTGGCAATGCAACACTGGAACAGGTTGTCTAGACTGGTTATGTAGTCTCCATCACTGGACATATCCAATTCCAACTGCACAAAGTCACAAGACCTTGAGCAACTTAGTCTAGCTGACTCTGCTTTAAACAGGCCTTGGACTAAATAATCTCCAAAGGTCCCTCTAACCTCAACCATTCTCTCAATCTGCTCCTTCCAACCACAGTCATGCTGTGAATTCTGCAACAGACCTGTAAAGCTACCAAGTTGAAGGCATCTTAGCACTTCTGAAGCCTGAAGGTCCTGCAATTACTTCAAACATATGGATGGACAAGTCCCATATTAACTAAGAAGTTTTATATTTTTTTTGCAAGAACAAGTACTTCTGGCTCAAACATATATTAAGCACAGCATAATATATCTGTGCTAAGAAAAGCACAAAGAAATCAGACAATGTCACCTTTTCAGGTAGTATTTCTAAACCTAGTGATCAGTTTCTAAGGAAGCATGAAATACATTCCTAACAGCAAATGTGCTGCTTCTACATCACAAAAACTTTGCTTCAGCTTTTCAAAAGGTAATTTCTATGCATTAAAAATAGTAAGACTCATTCTTGTAAGAACTAACACTGCTGACCAACTGTAGTGACACAGTGGTGTCACCTCCAGCAAACATATTGTATATGCAGCTTCTCTGCTGTCTCATTTGCTTAATTTACAAGGACTGCACAAGAGTTCTCCTGTCTTCACTCCTACAAGCTCAGCTTTAAATTGCAAGCTGCCTTCTATTTGCTGCACACACTGTCTACACTAATCACAGCATCATCTTGTTTTCTCCAGTTGAAGTTCGGTTTGCAAATGACATGGAATGCATGCACCTAAACTGGTAGCAATGTGATAAACATGGAAATACCTTAAATTGTCTTGAAAAATGAATGTATGAGATTTTAGTAAATGCCAGCAGAGAATGGCTTGCATTGGGATTTGCCTGTAAATTAGCTGCAAAAACATAGGAGAAACGTGAAAGCTACACTCACATTTAACAGCAATGGTGACCAAACTTAAGCATTCACTGCAGAGCTTTCCCTCTCACTACACCCAAGTGCATACATGTGAATGAAAAAACGTCTACATGTTTGTACACCACGAGGCTTTGGCAGAGGGTATTTGTATTTACAATGTGAAAGGGACCTGCCACAGACACACAACATAAACAATCAGTTCTGGTGGTTCTTTTAAATGTATTTATAAATACATTTAAAGTATAAATGTATACACAATAAATACTGTGAAGTACTTTCAATATACCAACCCATGGTTGGATGGCACAATGATCTATGTTGGCTACAAGCTACTGCTTCACACCAGAGGTATCTTTCTAGATATAGAAAGAAAAAAAGTCCAAGTCTTCCTGCCTACCTCTTTATCCATCTATACAGAACTTGCTACAGAACCCTTTAAAATGAAAATCACTTTAATTATGCAGTGCATGATTTTAAGGCACCAAAAAGAAATGCAGTTTTTCATTAATGTTGCATTTTCATAATGGAGAACTCAAGGAACATTAATGATTCAGAGATCTAAAAAGCAAAGAAACTGAGTAAGAAATGTTTTTAAGTGTACAAAACTATGCACCCTCACAGTGGAAAAGGCCACCAGTGACACAGTATGAATTTGCCCAGCAGGTCAAGGGAAGTGGCTCCTTTTCCACTCAGCACTGTTGAAGCTAAATTATGTTTTGGCTGAAAGGAAGCCTTAAAGCTCATCTAGTCCACCCCCACCTTGCAATGAGAAGGGCCATCTTCAACCAGACTAGGTTTCTCAGAGGCCTGTCCAACCTGACCTTGAAAATTTCCAGGGATGTGCCATCTACCACCTCTTTGGGCAACCTGTTCCAGTGTTTCACCACCCTCAAAATAAAATATTTCTCTTATATCTGGCCTACATCTACCATCTTTTAGTTTATAATTATTGCCCCTTGCACTATCACTATTAGAAAAAGTTTGTCCTCATCTTTCTTAGAAGCTCCCTTACTGAAAGGCTGCAGTCAGATCTCCCTGAAACCTTCCCCTCTCCAGACTAAACAACTCCAACTCTCTCAGGCATTCCCCATAGGAGAGGTGCTCCACCCTCTGGTCATCTTCATGTCCCTCCTCTGGACTTGCTCCAACAGGTCCTTCTTGTGTAGGGGAACCCAGAGCTGGATGCAGCACTCCAGGTGAGGTCTCAGGAGAGCACAGCAGAGGGGAAGAAGCCCCTCCTGTGACCTGCTGGCCACTCTGCTTTAGATGCAGACCAGGATCAAGCTTATAATCCACCAATACCTCCAACTGCTTCCCAGCAGGGCTGCTCTCAATCTGACACACTCCAATGCCCAAGAAAAGATTGATCCAGTGACCCTCCCAAAAGTGAACAGGTTCCTCTGATTCTCACATTTTGACTGGTTACTCCTTTTCTTACAGTTCACTATTACATTAGGTAACAAAAAACATTCCACATACTCCCTTAACCCAGAAATCCAAAGCTGTAGGCTTCCTGTTGGAAGACTGAATTATAAACTAATGTTTTATGATATCCTCAAGCAAAGTAGCAGTGTTCTGATTTTCAGTTGAAGAGTTATCTGCAGGGGAAAGTTATCACAAACTGACATAGTCTAGCTTCCTGCAGGGAAAGTCTAAATTTTGCCTAACTATATGCATCTAAAATAAGAAAGTCTCAGTACTGACAGCATATTCAGACAATCTCTTACCTAAGAGCTAAGGAGCAAGTACCTTACCTTGAAATTGTTTTCTTTTGGTTTTCTTCTCATGATTATATTAAATGTCTCATAGACATCTTCTGCTCCATTTTGGATTGTATTGGTCATGTCCTGCTGATACTGATTTGGGTCCAGAAATACTCTGTATGTTCTACAATCACCTTTAAGTCTTGGTTTCGGTTCAGGTCCTGCCCATAATTAAATAGCAAGATAAGAATTTGACTCAGTGATAAAAGGAAATTATCATTCAAATAAGTGATCCGTAGTTGTTCTTCAAATTAAACTTAGACAAATTCATATGATGAAATATTTCTGCATAGCAATAGAAACATTTTCATTGCATTATTCTAATAGTTTTCAAATAGAATCTGTTTTACTCCTTAACTCAACAAATCGGATTTATTTAATTAACATAGCTACATTAGATTTTACCAGAGGAAACTAGTTAACTTTTCTCAGGCTGCTCATGGAATTGGTCTGCCTTTTTCCAAGTATGTACCTAATTCAATAAGCATTCCTTAAAAGAGAGGAAAATTATCAATCAGGCTGTAAAAAAATAGAAAACAGAGAAAAAAAGAGAAATCTTTTCAACAAGTTTTGGTATATCATACCTTCTTCAATAACACGCCCTTTTTCGTCCAACATGCCCTGAATTTCACAGCCTCTAACATACACCAGGCCAGTCTGCTCAACAAAAGGCTGTCGCCTGTCAAACTTGGTGCCATAAGGCTGCATGGGACGCACAGTAATCAAGAAGCAGACGTCGTGCTTACGCAGACCTGACCACCAAAAGGAACAGTCAGTGATTCCACTGAATGGCATTTTTAATTCCTTAACATATATATAAAAGAAAGCACTGAAATTTATTTTAAATAAAATCCCACCTGTATAGAGTATATTTTGTTTTGCTTCAAAATATGCCTTGAACTTAGAGAATACAAAACCATAGGCCACTGTGATATACTAGATATGAAAAGTAGAAGTTGAATGCTTTTTTCATAAGAACAAACATTATTTCAAGGTTATTCTTCTCCCAATAATCTTACTCCAGTTACACAACCCAGTTATTTTCAATCATCTCTAAAGAAGTGTGGCATTAATCTCTTATTCTCATTGCTTCTCTCTGGACAAACCTCCAATTCCTTTTTTTCCTTTTTTTTTTTTTTTACAAGTTAAGTGCAGTGCCTAGAACAGGGCACAAAATCCTAAACCAAGTTTACTTTAGTTACCTATTTAATGGAGTAGAAGGTCACTTAGCCAAGTTACTTTTTTATTGTTACATTCCAGTTTATAAATTCCAATATACCTTGAGGATTTTTCTTTTTCCCTCAGCACTAACACAATGTTGGGGAATCACATCCACTTGTGAGCAATGATGACCTCTGATCCTTCAGTTCTGCAGAGGTACTGCCTGGTAAGTTATTCCTCCAACATGCATTTGTACAGTGACTTGTTCGTGCTTAATAATCATCCCTGTTGAACTACATCCTACTTTTAAAATGCTGCTTCTCCAATTCTCTAACATAATTCTGATCATTAAACCTTCTCCTCCAACCTCCAGAGTTTCAGAGATCTAAGACACCTTCAAAGTTCAGAAAATATGTTCTATTTTTCATGAGACAAATAATTCCTCATTAAGCAACATATTATTCAACAGAAGGCAGTTTCATCAAGATCCCATTACATCAGGCAATAATTCATGAATTCTTCATCTCAGTTTCGATTTAATTCAAACATGATTTTTTGTAAATCATGGAGGCTGTTTTAGTACTTAAAAAGCTAGGTGCACCACTATATAGATACCTTTGGTATAGTGAATTCTCTGCCATCCCCCTAGATTTTCTACTTTAACAGAAATCTGCAGTCCCAGACTGGTATCTGCACATTTATCACACAGTCCAGCTTTAGCATTTGTGCTACATGACCTGTAATCACACTACGCAGCTCCAGCACATTTATCAGGTTTCTCTAACAAAAGAGAAAGGAGTGACATTTACTGATAATACAAGTAAAGTGCATGCTTCTATGGCACTTGCCAACACGGTCAACTAAAGTTCAAATCCCCAAGCAAAAGAAGTGACACCTGTGGATACTTATAAGAAACAGTATCTGGTACAGTCAGCACTTCATAACATTCAAACATACTGAAAACTACTGAAATGCACTGGTTTGAATTAAATAAAAATCTGTCCTCCCCACTTGTGAATGAGACAGATATCACATTCCCATACTTGTCAATATGACATTTTCAGCATACCCAAAACTTAAAATGCTGGGATAACTTTTCACAGCCCCTGTAAAGGACAGCATTTTACAGCCGGTCACTGAGTGACATCAGTCTGAAGTAATAAATATTCTGCTCCCAATGAACATGTAAGTAATTATTTCAAACTTCATTTTATGAAAATACAAACTGCTTAGACTTGGAATTTGAGTAACTGATTTCTACACAGTGTATTAGGATTGACAAATCTGTATCATGGATTAAAACCTCCCTTTCTTACAAATAAGATTACCTCAAAATGAATTTTGATAAGCACCGGTTTTGAGCATTTTATTTCAAAGCATGTTAAGTACCTTCCCATTCATCTTTGATGTTATCTCGGACATTCAAATTGATTGTAACATCTGCTCTTACTCGCATGGGCCAGTTTTCACCAATGTTGGGCTTGGCCACCTCCACCACTGTGAAAGAGACAATGGGTTGTGCCATCCTAGCCCATCCACCAAAGACCACACCTCCATATTCTGATAACCTAAGAAATAAACCCCAAAGTTTTGTTAGTCATTAGCTGATAACAGATTCAATTATTTTTGAAACTATGAAAAAATTTACCACGCAGTAAGTTTTAAGACAAATATAGAATTCTTAGCTTTACGTGCTATTGAATTAGATTTGTATAATCCTGCATTTTAGAATCAAAGCATAACATGAACTGATTTATATTTCAAAAAAACAAAGGCAACTTAGGCTAGCATTATAAAAAAAACCTCACAGAGACAGAAGATAAAGGAAAGGTAACAAAAAGCAACTACTGAGTATAAAAGATATCACACCAAATAAACTCTTTAAATCAAAAGAAGATTAAAATGTGGCAGATGGCAATTCAAGAATACTCAGTAACATCTCCCACAAACAGAGGAGTTTATGACGTTAGCATATTTTGTAACGTCAGCCAAGGCTTAGTACTCATGGAAAATTAACTGATCCATCTTAACACAACAAAGACTGTTTGTTAGCATCCAACACACTGCCTTTAACACACCTACAGGGATACATATCCACAAACCCTTAAAATACCAACCCTTGGGATGGCAACACCTTAGGGAAGAAGTAAGTACAAACCACAGTGTCTATGCAATAATTTTAAACACATTTGTTACTATGTATTTAGTAGACACACAGTATCAGTTTTTGATTATTAAATACATTTTGATTAGAAGTGAACTGACTGGTTTGCACCAGTTAATAAATATTACCATGGTTTCATCCTACTGACACTATCTTCGATGTCCTGTCTGATCTCATAGGTGGACTCCAAGCGGAAAAGATTGAAGTTCCTCAGCAGGTAATCATGGAGAGTCAGAAACTGTAGATTCAGCTTGGGCAGCGCAAGACAGCCTAAGGGTTTAAAGGTAGAAGGAAAGAGGCATTTGAGAGATAAACAAAAAAAAAGAATTAATATACTGTTTCTTTGAGTTCATAATACATACTTTACTGTACAACTGCCATAGCTGTTATCCTTGGAGATTCTAAAAACTATCTCTTTTATCAATACACACCTCCAAAAAGCACGTATTTTTCAGGTTCCCTCTAAAAGAACCTGCACAAGATTGAAGGAATTGTCATCCTTTTAGTAGTAATACAGTGAACTACTTAAATATTAAATCCACCAAGGTATTCAGACTGTAACAAAATTGAGCTTAAGAAAATCAAATGCACAGCAAAGTAATGGTCTTTGGAAATCCAACAATTAAGTTAGCATTAAATAATGATGAAAAAGGCTCATAAACTAATAAAAAACATGTAACATCCAACAATTCCCCTATTCCCATGCTTTATAAGATGCCATGAAAACCATTAACGTAGAAAAAAGTTTTAAGTCAAGAGATCAGATTTTAACACACATCTCTAAAGTTTTTGTTACTGGTTTGTTTTTTAAATGAGAATGAAAAACATAGGAAGATTAGATCATATTACACAAAGAGCATTAGAACTCCTAGACAGGTCCTAAAGCCTCTTGCATTGTTTTAAGATAGTCTTAGATGCAAATTTTCCATAGTTAAAATTCCTGTAAGTTACTCATCTAACATTACTGGACTACTATTCCAGTTTAATACTTACGTTTAAGAGCTGTGAAAGCATCTTGCTTTTGAAACTTACAATATCATTCTTGAAACCTTTCTCTGGTATAGGTACTACATACTGACTTTCACATAAACTGAGATATAACAGCAGTGAAGAAAGGCAGTAGAACACAGTAATTTCTATTGTAGAAAGCCTGATGGTGATAAAATACTTCAACACATTTCCCAACACCAAGTAAGAAACCCTGTCCTGTAAAGCCAGTTATATGTGCAAAGGGCAGAGTGTGAAGCAACACCTCTTTAAAGCTGCACAATATTCAGAGAGATATTCTTCTTCCCTCATTTTCTAAAAGGAAACAATACTCCTAACATTCCTGGGTTAAATTACTCTTAAAAAATTTTAGATCAAACTTATTTAATTACTTTTAAGAACACAAAAAAACCCCAAAAAAACAACCTTAAAAGACCAAAAAACAGATACTGTCTTGCTTGAAATCAGGACAGGAGAATACGTGGAGATGATAAAGATAAAGTATAAACTAAACTAAGAGAAGTAAAATAGAAAAAAATACTTGGAACAGTCTGAGAGCAAAAGAAATACTTCACAACAGCACCATCAATACCACAATTCCAAAAGCATTCACCAAAGGAGGTAACGTTTCCACTAGCAACCAGTGACAAAATTGACATTTCATCATTAAAAAATTTTCTTTAATGTATTATTAAAAAGTCACGATGAGCTGCTTTTTCCTCCTGCCTCCCCCTTCCTGCCCCCACTGTAATCCAGAGAAGTCAACTTCCCAATACAGAATGAATGACAGTAGAGCTGTCCTGACCTGCATTTAAGAACCTGAATGTTTCAGAGCATTAGAACAATCTACATGCTGTTCACTGAACAAAAAAGAAAATAAAAAAAAAAAGACTTGGTTTATATAATAATTTCCTAGAAATTACAGCAATCTCCCCAGTTCAGGGGTTTTTCCCTTTGTTTTGGTTTGAGGTTTTTTTGGGGAAAGAGGGGCAGTCTCTCTTTTGCTGACTTTTTTTTTTAAAGATTAAACATCATCAGCAGAAGACTCTGAATCAGCTGTTAACAAACTACATCATACTAAATAATTTTTTTTTCCTCTTTTGGGGCGAATGACTAGATGACATTTGTATCATATCTTGTGAGGAAAAGATACTTTGTTGTTTGTAACCCTGCCTACCTAAAGGGGATCATCTCTTTCTTCTCAATAATCCTTGCTTCATAGAGAATTTATCCAAAACGACAAATTCATGCTAAGCAGCAGAACTTACAGCTTACACCTATGCAAAAAAAAACCCCTTTAAATCAAAATGACATGGAGAAGGGTATGGAATACTGGCTGCTAAAACCCAAAACAAACTTTATATTAGTCTTTGAAGACACACGTTGTTATTTCAAACTGACACATCCCAAATTAAATTTTTCATATTTCTAATAAAATTTCTCATGATCTACATTAAAACAACAGTTTTTAAAAGTAGCTAAACAAAAATACATGTGCTATTTATTGCAAACCTTAGAATTACATGATTCCTGTTTCTGCAATACCAGCAGTTTGCTTCCTTCATCATGAGCACATTAGGTTCTCAAAGCAGTCACCTTTCAGTGACTACTTGTACTTTTACCTCTAAATAGAAGTAAGGTAAGTAGTGTTAATCTCCTCCCATTACCACCTTTCCCCCTTTTTAAAAAGGCTTTCTTGAACATACTTCAGCACAGAACACAGCCAATAGCTTTTCTGTTGCTGTTTCCAACTTTTTTCACCTTACCTGTGCCTCAGCTGGTAGTACAGAACACTTGTTATCCAGCAGCAAATAAACATCTTTGTGTAAAAACAGATTTTTGGATTTTTCTTCAAATTCACTATATATTTGCTAACAATTTAATCTCAAGAGTTCCTGATTCATAACCGAAAAAAAACCCCCTGATCTTACTCTAAGATACTGGAAGACACCCAAGTACCATGTGCAACTTTCTTGGACAGAATAAATAAAACACATCAGAACTCCTTTTTTTTTTTTATTGCAGCATTTACTGAACTACTAATCATACCTTCTCCAGAGTAATATTCAGTTGGTACAATATTTTCATCCCAAATAATCTTCTCTGTGGGATAGAGAGGCATCTGGTTGAGTTGCTGAATTTGAGATATTCGTCGCTCGTGACGGGAAACCTAAAGAAAGGAAGCATTTCAAACCTGTCTAAGTCAAAAAGGAACAATAAAGACACTTTTGAAACATAGACAATAAATCATAAGGTGGTCACTTGCATTTTCTCCATCAGTATTTTTCTAATTAAATATTTTAATATAACTAAATGCATACAGTGATATCAGAAGATAAAAAACGCATAGTCCAACTGTCGTTCATAGTACAAGAATCAAACAATCATGTGGCCATTCAGCAGACCAAAAAATGGCACAACAGGACTAAAAACACTCAGTCAAGGCTCAAAGGAGAACCAACTTCAAATAAAACTTATCACACTTTCCATTAAAAATATGGTCAGTACCTAACGAACACTGCTCATTCAGTAACAGTCTTTATTTCCTCTTTGGGACACACAAAAATCTATCCAATACTATAATATGTTATCTGAGCAAGAATCTCTCCCTGGCATCATACCACTACCCTCTGAAATTTAGAAAACTACACAAACAATTTTTTAAGAAATCAGTGACCACAAAACAAACTTATGAAAGAGATTTTAAAAACCAGCTATGCAATTCTAATACTGTTATCAGATTAGAAGCCTATAGTAATATTGGTAGACCTTGAATATTCAAACAATCATGATGTGCATCAAACAATATTTCAAATTGGTTTGAGGCCCAAACAGGTACTGAATATCTAGATCTACTTCAGCAGATTTTGTTTCTAAATGAGAGAAAAACTTTATCAGAAGAACTCAAAAATCATTCCCAAGACTCTTATTGATTGAAAAAACACACATTAGTTTATCATGGAAACTATATTTATGAATAGGCATTTTCAAATACTTAATTAATAGGGTTTTAAACCCCATCTTAATATGCCAATTACTGCTATAACACTGCTGTGGTTCACAGGTGGTTCAGAAAACGTTCTAAATGACTGCTTTACTGCAGTGTAGTTGATGGATGTAGCTATGCCTTGAGCTTTCAATAGGAGAAGTTCAAGCAGCACAAAGCATGTTTTTTTTACCAGCAATTCCAGCAGAAATTCCTTCTCGTAGCTCGTGTCCTGTCCCTCGGCCAGCGACGGCAGCAGGCACAGGTACGACGCCACCTGGTGGAGAACGTTGGAGCTGCACGCGAAAGGGAAGAAAGAAGCCGCTGTCACACTGAAACCAGAGACACTGCACCTAGGGCAGCTGCTTTTCCTTACAGAAAACGCCAGCTGTCCAGATAAACAATTACAGGTCAGGATTTTGAGTGAAGTTTGTGTATAAGGCTTAAGCAGAACTTCTCACCTACAGTAAACATGGCAAGGGATGGATATTTTTTATTGTTTCAAGACCTGACACATAACTAAACAACAAAGCACATACTGCCTTTATCAAAATACATACTGCTATCCTTTTACTCACAGCATTTACAATATAGTAATTGCTTTCATGATTTCTGTTCTAATTCTTCTACAAAACAGAGTTTAAAAAAATAAACCAAGTAAGTTAGAGGCTAACTACCGGTTGTGCACACGAGAAGTCAGAAGGAAAAAATGCTGGAAATTTGTTAAATTTAATCATACTGAGAACCAAGAATTTCAATTTCAATTTGATAACTTACCTAAGAGGTCCAAATAATTTCAGCAGTGCATCACGAGTATCTACTGCAGCTACATTTGAGAGTGCAAAGTCATATAACTCTGGGAAATGTGCAAACGCTGCTCTCTACAAAAGATCCATGCATGAAAATGGGATGTAAGCATATGAATGAAATTATTTAGTAACAGTTGAAATGCTTAGAAAAAAGCATAGCTTCTTCTGGTTCATAACACAAACCATTCTATGAATCCTACCAAGACAGAAATACAAGCCAGATTAAATCTCCATTTTTCTTAACACCATCTATTTGTTACTCCTCCGCTTCTGACACAGTATCTTTCCATCAGCATCTGCTGTCATTCAAATAGAACATAAGGGAGCAGATATGCACCTTTGCAGACAACTAAGAAAAGCAAGGAGCAAGTTTAACTTAACCAGGCCTCCTTGAATTATTCTGTTAAAACTGATGTGAACAACTTTTAAAAGTGTGAGTGAGTTTACTTTGTCTCTTTTGTACAAGGGACCACTGCAGGCAGATGTGTACACTGATCGAGGAAATGCTGCCACCTACTGCATTGCCACAGGGTCCTTCAGCATTGTGCTTTTCCTCCTCAACAGTTAACAGAAACAGCTTATTTTGGTAACACAAGGTCCAAAATGCTGAAGTTTTGTTAGAGCTTGTTATTTACTCACAGTCATATCCACCATACTGAAGCATTACATGTCTTCAATATGGTACAGGGAGTCAAGATAAAGCTATTCCTGTAACTCAACAGGGAAAATAAAGGGTTTGATTTGGGAAATAACCTCATGCCTATTCCAGATGCAAATTACACTCGAACAGCAAAACCAAATCCTCTGTCTCTCATAAGCACTTCATCCTTTGCTTACCTGCAGAGAAGTAATTCTGTCATAGTGAATTGTAGTCATCTCATTCTCTGTCAAAGCATTTCCAGTCTGATCATTGATTTCAAAGCCAGTGTAGAATTTGAGCATATCTAAAAGCTGAGACATCACCAATATAAATTAGTGGATTAATAATAAGAGACACCCTACTATGAACAAAACCACAATTCAAGAGGACAAATGCACAGAGAAGAACTCCTCAAAGTTCTAGAAGAATTGGACTAAGGAGTGGTATCTGAATTTTATACTTGGCTGATGCACAAAATAGCTTTTGTCAGGTATCTCATCTGCAAGCCATCAAAATTCCAGTATAGTCCACAAGCAATATGGTGCCTTGATATACTAGGACTTGAAACTGGTGATCTAGCCAGAGGCTGTCATTGAGCCCAACTTACAGCGTGCTGCTTCCAAAAGGGAGAGGCCTTGTGCCCTTCTGCCCTCTTCTGACAGCAGCCCTAAAGTTCATCCTATCTTTCAATGAGAATATTTAACTTGAAGGAAGAAAATTTTTCCGATGTGCTGGTGGCTTTGTGTTCCATCAATACTGACTCTCAGAGAAAATGAACAAGTGCCAGAGATGGGGGACAGCAAGCAGCAGGAAAAGCAGCTGAGATGCAGGAAGAGGGACAGATCTTCAGATCCTACCATATAAAAACAATATACTAGCTATGAGTGAGTAAACTGAAGGATAGGAGGGAAAAACAGCTGCACTGCAGAACAGTGGGAAGTCAAAATGAACAAGAGAAGAATGCAGTGGTGACAACTTCTGCTATGTGTGTGGTAAAGCATGCCAGAAGCTCTACTGCTTTCTAGCTTGTACTTTTAAGAACTCCTCAAAAACAGAAGTAGAAATATTACTCTGCTTTTGTGAGACCTCACCTGGAGTACTGTGTCCAGCTCTGTGGTCTCCAACACAAAAAAATTCCATGGATTTGTTGGAAAGTGTCCAGACGAGTTTAGTATAGGGCTGAAGCACCTTTCCTGTAGCAACAGGCTGAGATTTAAGACTGTTCAGCCTGGAGAAGAGAAGGCTCCAGGGAGACCTTATAGCAGCCTTTACAGAACCTAAAGGGAGCTACAGGAAGGATGGAGAAGGACTTTTCATAGGACATGCAGTGACAGGACAAGAGGGAAAGACCTTAAACTGAAGGAGGGTGGGCTTAGATCAGATAGTAGGATAAAACCTTCTACTGTGAGGATGGGGAGGCACTGGAACTGGTTGCCCACAGATGCCCCATCCCTGAAGATGCTCATGACCAGGCTGGATGGGACTCTGAGTAACTTGATCTAGTGGAAGGTGTCCCTGTCCATGGCAGGGGGGTTGGAAGCAGATGATCTTTAAGGTCTGTTCCAACCCAAGCCATCCTGTGATGCCACGAAATATAAAAGCAGTCACACAGGTAGGCACAGGTAAGAAAAAAAAACTGTGTAAAAGATTAAATAAACATGTAGTTCATATCAAAACAAAAGCCTATCTTTAATAAAAAACAAAACAACTGCAGCATTCAGAAACAAAGGGAACTAAAAAGTTTTTTTCAAGAACTTTGTATCTCACCTGGCAGAAGAGATGACCCTCTTTCTCTCTTTTAGCAAGACTGGACAGGTAACAGTGAACAACAAGATGGGAGTCATCCAGCACTGTATTAAACCAGCGGCGTGTGGGAAGCAAAGCCTGTGGTAAATAACATCATTTTAATACAAACAACTCTTCAAAAAGTAAGAAATCCTGGCTTCTCAGAATTTTCCATTTCAAGAAGGCATACTAGGATAGATTGCTGCAGTTATTTGCATATCTAATACCCTCACAGAGGAGGTATTAAAGCAGTATTTATGTATGCCAAGACACTGGGTTTATGCAAGTAAGCTGCTACAAACACAGTCCTTTATGTAACGGGGAGCAGGGCACAAACTTGCCATTAGTGAGAATTCATCCTGCCTAAAAAAGTAAATCAAGTAAATAAATTATTCTACTACTAAGTGTTTACATAATGATTGTGTGTTACAAATTATATGTCAAACTGCCTCAGCATTGTTTTAAATGCCCGTTTTCTATGCTAATTTGATGAGTTTTAAGCTTGTCTTCCTTAAAATTGCCAACTGCTTCTTCTAAATATGACAGGACATCTCTTCTTTGCAAAATACTCAAGTATTTTTCAAATCTTCAGTAACAACAAAATAGAGTTGTTTTCTTCTCGATTTAAATAGATTAAGCTGCTATATGTAGCAACTGTTGAACAGCATACAGTAAAAGACCACAACAATTTAAGATAAAAATTAGCTCTTCTCTAAAGACTGAATTTAGAAAGCCAAAAAGCATCAGCATGGTGTTTAGAAATAAGATGAAGAAAATAAAAGGATCTGTAGTAGAAAATGTTGATTGCCCTGCACAATAATTACACAAAAACAAACTCATAAAACCCTAAGAAGTCTCCATTGAATCATTACTTTCAAATTACCAAATCACCAGTTTTGATGGCAGTGTATGCACTGTAATATGAAACTAATATTCTGAAAAAGGCTTTTATACAAGTAAAAAGAGCCCATTAACACAGCACATGCTACAAAGGCAAAAAGACTTAAGGATTTACAGCTAATTCTCATTTGCTTGTTCCAGTTACTTAAACAGGCTTTATAGCCTGTCTGAAATCTAATCTTTCTGTAATATTAAAGAGAACCAATATTAAATGTGCTGCTTCTAAGCATTTTAAGTCAGGCGGACTTTAATTCCTTCCAGCATATTTTCTTTTACCAGAGTATATTACATACATAAGACAGCAAACTCTAATTTAAATTATCCAATCTATTGCAACTACAGGCACAGACTACTTCATTTAACAGTCAGCCTGTAGAAATTAATCACAAAGCCATTTTAAAGTTCTCAGTGATACTGTTTCAGAAAACTCTGTTTTATTTCACAATGCCTTCTGAATCTGTAGTTACTCTAAATACATAATTACTCATGCAAGAAACTGTAAATAAATGCCTTTTAATACTGGTACTGTGGTGCTTGACATTGTCTCACGTCCTCGGTATCTGCTGAAAAATTTCACAAAACCTTGCTCCACGCCTTACTACTCTAATAAACTTCAGATCACCACACCTGGTACTTCTAAACAATGAACTCTAGTCAAACAGGAATAGTTTGCAGTTCAGACTACTGTTGCTTTCTGGGATTTAACAACCACACAAAAGAGACTAAGTGACCTGTTATGCACTGGGAAGAATAATTCTGAATTATTCCTACTAGATTAAAGCATCATACCTTTCAGAAATTGCTAGTATTATTACCACTATTCCAATTAAATACACTTCACGGAGCACTTTAGGATCTTAGCTTTGTCTAAGAATTCAAATGGCTTATCAACATTGCTGGTCAGTTCCCAATATGGATAATTACTATTAAATGATGATATGCATAGCTGTGACATAATCACCTCCTAATTAGAATAAGGCTTAATAATTACTTTATGCACTTAAACCCTAAAAAAGTACACCTGGAAACTGGCTGAATCAATTTAAGAACTTACCTCAAGGTCTAGCATGAGTTCAATAAACCTCTCACAATAATGAACTTTGTCCATAGAAATAGGACCTAGATAACAAAATAAAAAAGTTTATACTGATCCACATCACAATATATTTACACTTGACCAATTCGTTAAAAACTAAATAAATGCTACAAATATAGAAGTATTAATTTTAATCTTGTTAAAAGACAATTAAAATATTATTCTCTTTTTAAAAACAATCCTTTCTTATATTAAAAATTCTTTTGGTTAGCAATGAAAGAGTAACACAATCAGAATTTCAGGAGTGATTTTATCAGCTTTGAAAAACCTTGAATGTAAAATGCAAAAATGCTCACTTCCATGAGATATCATTCACCCATTACGTTTGTTAAGAACTTTTAATGCCAGGTACTCAAAAATACACTTTTAAAAGCTGCCAACAAGATGTGTGCAAAAGGCTTTGACCATATTCAAAGGCACTCAGTGGTGACTACCAAGGAGCCTTTAGAATCACGTTGAAACACACCATGTCCCCTTTAATAACTTTCAAATTCTTAAAGAACCGTTAAAGCAAATCTTCCTAAAACAGGTCTAGCATAATTAGGAAAACAGAGGGGATAAGCATCCTTTCTGAGGAAGCCACATTACAAGATTTACCCTTACAGCTCACATAAAAGCTGAAGTTTGCTAAGTTTAACAGCAAAAGCAAACTCTGGGAACTGATTTCACCCAAATTGTGCTGTGCTTAGTGCATAATAACTCTTTTCTGTTAAAAGGCTAACACCTTCCTCTACAAACACTTTTCCTTTCTAAATCAGGCAAGGAGATAATTTTGCTTGTCACAATGACTCAAGAGCAGTCAAATCTTACAGAATTTCACTTCACTTAGGCTTTTGTTCTTACTGTAAATCAACAGTACGAACAGACAGAGCATTATGATATCCATTTATACCACCTGTTTAACAAGGCACTTAAGTATGTATGAAATGCTTTAATGCTTTAAAGTTCTAAGCACACAATAAAGAATATCAGTTCCCAGAAATACTGTTTTTACTAAGTGCATACTGAACAGAAGGAGGTTTAAAGTAACTTTTTGTTGTTTCATTTTTAAACTATATACAGATTTGAATATGAATTTTTATATGAAATCCATGCAGACAGGCATCAATTTCACTACAAGCCCCACCTGAACAAGGTCCCTAACCTCAGGCTGATATCCTAAGGACTAGTTGCTTCAGCAATACAAAAAGATTTTCACACAGATTATTGGATAACAAAGTAACATGGGAATCACAGTTACCTGAGACAGGTATTGACTTTAGAACAGAGATGAATTTCTGAATGAGCTGTGAAAGAAATCTTCTCTCTCGATATGCTCTAAAATTGGACATATGACAAAAGAATTAATATTCTTGAAATGCAGACTAGAAGTACACTGTAGCTTTCACCAATACAAAGTTAGCTGCTTCAAAATTCATATAATGGTAGTAGCTTGCTTTGAAACACACCTAAACTGTTTAGCTGGTAACTTTTCTCTCTGTACTCAGGCAAACAGATTAGCAGCCTACATTTTTAGGCACAGAAACTGATTAACAATCCAGGCTTCTTACTGTGTCAAGAAGAAGTAAGTCTCCTCCTATGCCTTACCACAGTGCAACACAAAGGCATTGGAACATTTAATTTTGGTGAGAAAGACACAGATTTATTGAAATACTTGCATAAGCTATATGCCTAAGAGCTAAACATTTGCTAAAGGTCATGAAAAAAAGTGAGTAGCTACATGAATATTCTTTTATGCTTTCATCCTTTAGTTTTAAGATTTGGTAGCACAAATTCACTGACCAAATAAAATATAAAGTTCTAGAACAGTATTTTTCATAAAGACTACTGAAAAACGGAATGGATTCCAGGAGGCCACATATGATCAATCCTCATTTGCCACAGGTTTTCAAAAAACACCTTTTCCACTGAAACAATTTATTTTAGCTGAAACACAATGAATGCATTAAGGATAAAAGTATTCTGTACATACTGCATTCTTGACTCTTCATCCATTTTTGCATCATTTTTCTTAATTAGATTCCAGAATTTTCTTAGTTTTGGTGTCTTTTTCAACTCCTGTTCCAGTCGATTCTGAAATATTAAAATGATATTCAGTCACCAAGGAATCCTGTTGTCATGAGATAAAAATACCATCCAGTCTTTTTATTAAAAAAAAAAATATATAACAAACTGAAATAAAGAGCTGTCTCTGGCTATTCTCAGTATCACTGTAAAACAAAAATGTAATAATGCTAGAGAGTCCAGCCACAACTAGATGTCAACTCCTTTGCATCCCTGTGACCTCATGGCCTTGTCTACAAATTACAGCTTGAAGAAGCTATAAACAAAAAACTTCCGTTTTCTGAGAAATTACATAAATAAAATTATTACATGGAAATTTGCAATAAATTTGCAAAAGAAAGAATTTAGCAAAGCAGACAAAAATGTAATTCCATAGCAATGCTGTAAATATTAGAGTTCTTTAACAGTATTGCATGAGAGTTTACATGACTTGGATAATGCCTAGAAAACTGCTCTGCCAGTTAACAATGTTATGCTTACAGGTTGTAGAGCCATCCACATCGGCAAGGAAATCAGCTGCTGCACCTGACCTCTGATCAAATCCACTTCCTGTTAGAAAGTTACAAATTATAAGATTTTTTTAAACATTCTTATGTTTTCTGATATGCCTGTCTTACAAAATACATCAATGTACACTACCATCTGACAAAAATATTTATATTGTTCTATTAGATTTCACAATTTCCTAACTGGAAATGGCACTATAACCCTACCCAGTGATCCCTCTGTATTTTTAGGTTCTTTTCATGGAGTCTGTCCGTTTGTAATACTTCACCAGGGGCCCCATCCATGCATGTACTTTTAGCACAAAAGCTGCTGAGAACTGATGTTCCTTCTTCAGTCATTTCATATTCTTGAACTCACCCACCATGCTTTCTCTACTTGTTTTTAAGCTGCTCTTTGTCTCCTGAAGCCCTTAATTTATCAAGTTTCTCTCACTTCTTCTACACTTTTCTCATTGTCTGAAACAAATAATTTTCTCCATGTCAGTTCAAATGTGCTCTCTCCAACTATGCCTGTGATCTGGATCCACAAATTTTTCTTCTTTCCAGAGCTACTGAAAAATTTCTGCTAACGTCTAAAGTATGTCTTCATGGACATATACTCCATTCTCAGCATTCTGAAACTTCAATCTTCAGTGCTCTTCACTTAAAACACTACTGTGACTATTCCATTCTGCCCTTCTAATAACATTCTAAATACTAGTAACAGTGTGCTTTTACAGGCATTTTTCACCAGCTTCCCTATCACATTGTATTAGAAATGTGCTCTACAAGAAGGATTCTGTAGTCACCATCAAACAATTTAAAATGAAGATGCATTGTACCATGGCCACTACAGAAAAACACTATCTCAATAAACGTACACATAAAGTCCATAATGGTTACTGGCTCCCAAAATCATCCCAAAATCAAAAAATACACTTTCTATGTTGCTTTGTCTGAGAGACATTTTATTTGTGCAGACCCTGATATTGAATAATACACCCATGTACCATGACATTAAGGAAAAAGCTAAGTAGCAAGAGAGGTCAGAGAGCACTGCTTCATAAACAGATAATGGTAAATTGTTCTTCCTGCTTGCTACTTAAGATCTTTAACTCTGTTTTAACTATAGATTGAGAACAAGTTGGTCTAATGCTTTCTTAAAACTAACTCAGGAGAACTGCAGATAAAAATCAGATCTAAGCCTGGTTTCAGAAGTGAAAAAAGCCTCACAGTCTTTCTCAACAGTTAATGGAAATAATTTTTTTACTATTTCTCAGGCAAACTAAAAAAGACCACAGCAGTAACTAATGACTTTTAAATGTAAAGTACCTTTTCAAGTATAAATACATAAATTCTAAAGTATCATTTTTAATACAAAAATTTATATTAAATCCTGTCTTTTAATTGTCTAACTGCCAATCCTCCAGTTGCAAGTCTCATCTATGACCTCATGTCAGAGAAAAGCAAATGAGATGAGAGAGATAAGTAAGACTCAAAACAGAGGGTAAAAGCCCTCTGGTACTGTGTTTTCCTTAAACAGGAATTTTGCTTCATCTGCCTTGTAAGAAGAAATTGCTTGAACTAAACTACTATTAACAGAGAACAGCATAAACACACTGGAAATATTTACAGTTACTTTTAACATACCAAACTATTGAAGCAGTGATCAAGGAAAAGCAGCAGGACTGTCTGTTCATGCAGAGAGTACTCACTCTCATTTTCGACCAGCGATGCTTCCAGTATACGTTTGAAAAAGAAAGGAAAGTGTTCTGGCCTTTTTTTGAATGTCTAGAAATAGAAGAGGAAGGTAATTTTGAGTCAGGTTGATACAAATAATTTCAATCTTCATTCACATAACATAGCTTAAGTTCTTTAAATCCATTTAAATCTATAAAAGAAGGGATTAGTTTTTCTCATTTTCATTTATTCTGACCAGGCAGCACAAGCAAAACAGACTGATAATATCCTCCCGACAAGGGATCCTCCCCCTATACCCTCTGCATAGTCTAACAGGTGAGGCACAGGACAAACTAAACAAGAAGCACAGCTGAAGTCTTGTCAGAATGTTCACCTGGTGACTGCACAGAAACACTCTAAAATCTCCCAAGTAGAAAATAAATGGTAGGTTTTGGCCAAAACTATGGCAGCTCTAAGTGATTTGCAAAAAGCGAGCAAGTAAAAACCATCAGAGATTAATTACAGTCCTGGAACTTCCATTCAGCTACCTGAGCAGGAAAAAGATAAACTGAATAATCATCAAGATAAAATCGCTCCTTTACAACAGCAGTCAAGTACCAAACAAATTTACCTAAGCTGCTTGGAACATAACATGCACCTGCCATTTTACTTCTAGTATATATGCCAGAAGAAAAGCACACAGACAACATATAATAAGTTCTTAATCCTTATGCTTTACCAAAACTCAAGTAATGGCACAAATATTGAAGTAAGTGTGCTTCTGAAATAATACCTACATAGAATGTATAACAAGGCTTCCATTGTTGAGATGGCCTGTAAAACTTGCATTGTTTGTAGAAACGTAAAATAATTTCTAAACCTATTAGTACCAAAAAAGCCCCAAAAACACAAAACAAAAAACTCAAAAAAACCCAAACAATCAAACAATACACACAAAAGAAGAGTAAGACATTATTTTAGTATAAAGCAAAAAGGTAGAAACCGATATTCACTTTTAAGCAAGACATTACTGGATAATACATGAGACTTCCCTGGTGCTTTCTTCTATCTACTGATATATAAATCCTCCTTTTTCTTTCAATATCAAAGCAAGAACTGTTCTGTAAATACCCAAGCTCTGTCAAGTGCCAAAAAAGCAAATGCTGGTGACAATGTTAGGCATCTCACAGCAGAACCAAGGACTTTCACACCAGAAGGAATCAAGTAATTTTTCACCCGTCCATTCCTTTCTCCAAAAAAGAACACAAAGTTTAAAACACCATATGAGATATTCCAGTTGAGGCATCATTTCCTTTTAACACTACAAGCTCTTCTACCTTCTGTCACTGTAAGTGAGCACACTGTAAAAGCTGCAACTTGCGGATCAAAGTCAATTCTAGCTGCAATTGAAATCAGTTACCTCCCACGCAGGGACATTCTCTCTGAACTTCTCATTCACCATACAGCAGATTGACATTAAATATGCCTTACTGGACACCTCTGGAGAATAATTCATCCATAGGTAATTTTCAAGGTACTGACTGTGAAGAGATAAAGAGTATTTCATTAGCTGCAGCCACCCACATAATCTGTCACTCATTTTAAAAAGCAGTTATCCACAAGTCTTTTTTTTCCTCCTTCCCCTGAAAGCCATCTTCATAGTTTGTGAGCAGTTCCTCAAGTTACCTCTCATCTAGGTCACTGAAGCAAAACTTGTTAGACTCAGTAACTGATAACACTAACAATGTTCACAGAAAGGACAGGAACCTCTAACTCCGTGCTACTGCTGACATACAAATTCCGGAAATCCGTTGCATGCCACTTGTTAGTGTCAAACCCTTAACCATAATTAACATTTTCTCTTCTGCACTTTTTCTAATTAAGATGCAAAAAACCGAGGGAAGTTGGTCATTTTGTAGTTACTCGTACCAACTTATGGACTTGAACCTTTTTGAAATAAAGAAAGTACCTCAAACAATAAACATCTTGTATTTTTTTCTTAAGATTTGAGAGATAAAAGTACCAAACGGAACATAAAATATTGTGGATTTCAGTACATATTGCAAATATTTCTTTTACACCTTGTCAGACATACTCTATAAGTTCTTCCAGGAAAGTCTGAAGCAGTTGTAAACAACTGTTTAAATACATTTCCATTCACTTTCAAGCGAAGAAAATATTAATGATGCTGCTGCAGCACAATTCATTTTTAACCTCCTAGTGAGAGACATAATCCAAAAACTTGTCTGATTTCAGTGAGCTCTGATTTAAGGCTTAATGACACATTCCAAATTACACAACCAAGTTTTTCACTTATTTCATTCACACTCTCTTTCTCAGTGCTCCACTTACACTAGAAATGGAGAATTATAAAACAAGACACTCTGAGATGTTACTTAGAATTATGGAATTATTTCCTCACCTAAATTAAGCTCTCCTCACTTCGTTTTCCTCAGTACACAATTCAAGGCCCTACGAAGTATGAACGAGTACACTAACTTCAAACTGTCTTACTGCCCTGCATTTGCTTCTCACCTTTACAGGTTCCTACAAAAAAATTAACTCCATATTTCCCTCCCATTAGCTTACCTGAATTCAAGAAGCATTATCTTTCTAATCGCAAACCTAAAAAGGAAACGTTAATCAATTAACACAGGAAAGAAAGCCTCTCACACAGATAAATAGAAAATGGCTATATTTTCCCTTATTTCATTATATAAGGAAACTTGTAGGAACACTCAGGAATTATTTCTGTCCTGACATTCCACGCAATAGTAACCACTTGAATGCAGAAACAGCTGCTGTAACACTGTGTAAACTTAAGTTCATAGAGATTCATTAATCAATTAAATTCACATTTTAAAGAAATTCACTATGTCTTTTAAATATGAAGACAGCTCTTCCAATAACCTTGATGATACAAACTGCTAGCAGCTGAGAGAGTCTCCTGGAAAACGACAATTATATATTTAATCTGTTCATAATGGTATTTTTTCTTAGTGACTAGAAATGGAAGTCTGCTTTGACTCCATATGACAAATTCTTAGACTGCTTTCACACAGGAATAATACAGAGAATTCTCTGCAGAGCTCAATCTTCCCCCAAAAGCTCCAGCTACAGTTACAGCTCTTTTCTGCACAGAGAGCTGCAGAACACAGTGTATCTTGGATTTGTCTCCCCCATTTAATAGTACAATTCATTGAAACTAGGTTTTCCCTTCAGGAATCTGGTAACAGCAGCCAGAACAGAGAAGGAGTTGAGGCAGTGCACTCCATGACAGTTTTTTTGATGCTCCTTAGTGACAACAGAGCAGCCTCCTATGGCCACCACAACAAAACCAACATAAAAGACTACCAGGTAAAGGGTCTGAAAAATACTAACTCCAATCATCATGTTTAAGGTTTATGGGCTTAGGAACTCTCTTGTTACCACATTCAGACTTTGAAATACCATAACGATTAAATTACTTAAATGCACTTGAGTAATTTTCATCTGCTTTCAACATATAGATGAGTTTTTTTAAGTATTCTATTGAACACTAGAAACAAGTCCAACATAGATAATATTGGAATGGTGGTAAATAAGAGAGAGCAACTGGTGTACTTACTTTGACCTGACAATTTCTTTTGTATATACATCTTCAATGACCTAGGGAAAAAAATTTTAAGAGGATTTTATATATCCACTAACGTGATTCAAAATGCATTAAGACATTTTATTCTGAATTAGTTATTCTTTGCTTACTGCTATGAAAATACTTCTATAAATTTTTCCAACAAGAACGATAGAATCTGCACTATAAGTTGCAACAGGCACACTTTAACATCACATGATACAGAGATGCAGTTCCGCTGGTTATGTACATCCTAACAATCTACAGTTCTAACAATCACAGACAAATTCTGTCACAAATGCTACAAAATAAACTGAGGCTAAACAGGGAGACTTAGGCAAAACATCCACAAGGAAAATAAATATTTAAGTACCCTGCAATACACAAAATCAAACACACCAGGCCAAGTTTTAAACATTCAAAATGCACATATCCACCAGAACGGCAATAAAGTTGTCTGATGGAAGCTCACCAAACAAGCTTTTAGAAAGAACACAGTTCAGTAATACCTGCATCTTTCATTCCTATTTGATTTCTGAAAGTAGGACCACCTCTAGCATATTTTACCCTCAAAGGAAATGCTCAAAAGTCGTTTGCTCTCATAAATTCTTGGCTGAAATAAACTGAAGAGCATACAAAATAACTGCCTGCTACAGCACACCTTCCTAACAGTGCCTACATTTATAAACTACGAATACGTAACAAATTACAGTGTCTTAAGCAAAAGTTGAACTTCCAAGCAGTCTCCTATAGTGTCATATAAAATAAGCAACACCAAAAGTATTGGCACATCGTGGAATGGTTGATCCTCATTCTTTTACACCTCCAACAAAATTCCAGTAGAAGTAATTACCTTTACATCAAATGACAGTGTCTTCTTCACATGTGGAGCCCAGTATTTATTTGCTAACTGCACATGGAAAAAAAAAAAAAGTTAAATACATATATTTTCATGTCAATGATACAACACCACTACAGCTTTATTTCGCTAGTATCTTACTTAATTTCAGCTTATACTAAACTACAAGTAACAAAATCATGTTTTCTAACAGCAATGCTTATCAACCATTTAAGGCTTGCATGCCTAAACCTCTTTCAACAGAAATGCGATTATTTGGAAAAATTTCAGACGCATAGACTGCTATCTAACAAACATTTTCTATCCTTAAGTTACATCTGTCAAATCCATCAAAAATAAACCATGATCTTTCAGGAACTGCAAATCAAAAACGGCAAGTGATTGTGCTTCCTTGAGTAATCGGACAAGTAACCAGAGGCTATATATAAACGTCTAGCACCGCAAGGCTCTTTGCTGCAGCCATCACTTCGCCAATAATCCTGAGCGATGATTATAAGAACTTCCTGTGCAACTTTACTCAAGCTTCTTTATGCCATGGAAGAGGAAGAAGAGCAGATTTCCAATAAAAAAAAAAAAAAAGAGGAAAAAAAAAAAGGAAAAAAAAAGACGACTTGTAGAAAATCACTTAAAACTTTCACTTAAAACAAGGAACTCTCGAGAGGCAGCTTTTCACAGGTCAACACAGGCCTTACAGCGATGCACGGTACCGATGCGTTCGGTAGTGCTGCTTCGTAAATGCCGCTGGTCGGGAAGCGCGGGGGAAACACCCTCTCGTACATGACAGAAACGTACATCTCTCGTCAGCTACGACCAAGCAAGACCCTTTCCCCATCACCCACGGCCTGCAAAGGCTATTTAAACCCGGCGGCACAGGAACGTCCCTTGGAGCCCCGGCCGCGGGAGAGGCGGCCCCGCCGGCCCTACCTGTGTCACGTACTCCGCGTTGATCTGCGACACCGTGGGCGCCACGATCTTCTTCGGCGGTGCCGAGGACGCCGCCGTGGCCGTGGCCGTGGCCGCGGTCGCCGCCATGGAGCCGCCCCGCACAGGCCTCGGTGCCCCGGCGCTGCCAGCCCGGGCCCGGCCGAGGGAGGGATCTCCGGGCCGGGAGCAGCGGAGGCGGGAGCGCTTCCGGGGCCGGCAGGGCTGGAGCGGCCGCGGGGCGGGCGGGCGGCGGCTGCGCCATCTGCTGCTCGCTGCGTGTTACTGCAGCTCCCTCCTTGCCACTGCAGCTCCTTCCCTGCAGCGCTGCTCCCTGCGTGCTACTGCAGCTCCCTTCCTGCACTGCTGCTCCTTCCCTGCACCGCTGCTCCCTGCGTGCTACTGCAGCTCCCTTCCTGCACTGCTGCTCCTTCCCTGCACCGCTGCTCCCTCCCTGCACCGCTACTCCCTCCCTGCACCGCTGCTCCCTGACTGCACCGCTCCCCGCTGCGGCCGGCCGGAGTTCAGGAGCGGCGCGGGAAGGCTGCGGGAAAGGCTGCAGGAGGCTGTCAGCACTGCTGCCACACTCAGCCTTCCAACTATCAGTGAATCCCCTTAGGGCGGTACTCCTGTTTTATGTATCACTTAGAGCACAGCTTTCTGTCCATCTGACCTGGAAAAAGCACACTCTTTTTAATATCAAAAAATTGCCACCGATACCCGAGGGTGGGTGAACGCTGTGTCCGATCCACAGGCACGCAATTAAGGCCATTTACTTAAATGTTGGTCAGGATGATCCTTATGGGGTCCCTTCCAACTCTGTGAATCTCTTGACGTGTGTGGAGGAAAGGCAAAGGTACAGGGGGGAAATTGCATGCTCAAGGAAGTCAACAGTTTGGTAATGCTTCAGAATGGTTTGCAATTAACTTATTCTCTTTGGTAAACAGATTAATTAAGGAGGAAATTAACAGACTCCCCAGAGAAGTTACTGTGCTTTGTTTCTGGGCTCATTATCCATCTCCTGCCACTTGAGTACTTTAAACTTCCAGGCAGGTCCCATTGAAGTCTGTTTGAATATGACCTCCTTTGTTTTCATATCAAGGTGATCTCCATTTCATTTCTTCAAGCAGAGGTTAAACTAAATATTCTTTTTGAAGTTGAATTAGAATGTACAATGGGAATGGGAAAAGTAATGACAGTATCTTGAATAGGATCAGACAATGGCTACATTCAAATAAATATGCCTACTGCATGCCTGTACTTTAGAAGATCCAGAAAGAAATTAGTAAAATTTAAAAGTTACAGAAGTACCAGCAGCAAATTTTATAAATAACAAGGATTGAAATTGAAGCTACAAGTCAATGATAAAGAAGGACACAGGAATGTAAGTTCATTACCTATAAATACAGGCTGAAAATGGAAAGTTTCTGAACTGGCTTTCAGATGGAAGCCGAAAGTTTGATTTGTGTTAAGATGAGATAACTAGGAGAGGCAAATGCATTTTGGACTTTGTAAATTTTGTAAAGAATATTGTGAATTTTCTAGAACAGCCTTGCAAGGCTAACCTAAATCTTCTGGTTATAATGGATCATTAGGCCTGTGTCAAAACCCACAAATTTTCTTATGTTATCAAAGCTATGAAACCTCAAGGAGGAATCCACGTTTACCTAACTTTGGGCATTTGGATGTCCCAGTGAGGAGGTCAGTTGTCTTCAATCTCACTACAGTCAATGTGGCAACAGAGGTCCTTTCAAAGGGCAAATCAGAACTAATCTAAGTGGCCTCATTCTCTGAAGGAGTTTCTGATATCAGAAACTAATATTAGATGCCTGAAGTTAGGCAGTATGATTACATCCCTTAGTGAAAATGTCAAATATAATGACAAAGATACCCTCCCTATAAATAATATATTAAATTTTTCACTATACAGGGTGTTGTTTATTTAGAGAATGCTGGGGCAGTAGGACTACAGATGAGTAGCAAAAATATAAATGAATGCTTTGGAAAAATACATAGCTTTCATCTTCAAGAGCAGGGGAACCTTTAAAGAATTGTGGTGAGACCAAACATAATGGACCCAGTGTTGTACCTTTGTCGCCATCTGCAAATCTCATCCCAGCTCACAACTGTCTAGTAAGACTGGTCTCTTGAATTCCTATGCTCAGTTTCCCCCAGAGTGGAGGCACATCTGACACTTTCCACTCCAAACTCCTTTGTAATTGAGAAGAAATAAAACCCTGTACCCCATCAGCCAGGCAGCCTTCTGTGAAGTTCTCCATCTTTCTATACTCATTGGCTTAACATGTCAAGAAAATCAAATATTCCTTTCAAAACCTGTTAATTCATTCATGAAGACATGTATTATTTAAAAGTCACATATTTGAGTAGATGCAGTTTTCAAGACTATTGTTAATTTCTAGGCTGCATACAGTCCTAGTCAGTTTATATTCCATGCTGCTCTCTTGCTTAATTAGCTCCTCTTGTTTTGAATGCTTCCCCTTCTATATTATTGTAATCAGGAAAAATATGCTTTTCTCCTGTTCTTTGTAAACCGTGTAAGCCAAGGTCATAAGTAAGCTGGCCATTGCTTTTATTTCAGTTATACTCTCCTGAGGGCAGTTCCACCAGAACAGGAAATACCTAGTGATAATGAGCAGGGGTTGAGTCTATGTTCCCTGTTTTCTGCCTTTTAAATTATTTCAGATTCTACCTAGAGTCATAGAAAATATTAATTTCTAGAAATTAAAACTCCAGATAATTAACAGATAAAGATTTCAAACATTAATTAATTTTGTTTGTTACTGTTTTAGGGTCACCAGTGAGACATGACCAGTGAATTCAGCAGGTTCAGTAGTGCCATAGATTCAGCAGGGCCATACTTCTAATATAAACACTGTCTCACTTTTGACTGTTTGTCTATCACAAAGAGATTTAGACTTCAGTTTCTTAGACGTAAATAAACTCTGCACTAAGATGCAGAATCTGTATGGATACCATCTTTCACCTTTATATACTCTGGTGGGAAAGTTTTTACAAAGCCGGTAAAAGATACCAGCACTCTACTCAGCGTGCAAAATGGCATTATCTTACCCGTTGTAGTCATCAAATTTTTTCAAAATTATGAACAGGCATCTTCTCTGGTGGACAACTGGCTTGTTCTTCTCCAAGGAAACATTCTGCTGGGATAGATGATTCACCATGTGCTTGAGCCTGGTCACTGCAGCACAGCAGCAGTGACTATTCCTGGCTCTCCGATCTGGAATGATGGGGTGGTACTATCACACCTCTACTGTCACCCATCCAGGTGGCCAGGGGAGCAAAACAAACTTTCCCCTGATTTAAGATGGAATTGAAGATATTAAAACCTTCTTTCCAGGGAGGAGACTCATAGCTGAGGGCATGCTAACACCACTCTGATAAAAAAGAAAAGCAGCTCACTGGCAATCAGCATTGTTGTACTGCCCCATGCTCTCCCATCCAGGGGTTCTTTTGCTGCTGGTCCACCTGTACAGTTTCAAGCTAGGAATAAAGTTCCAAAGCATAAATGACCAAGGCTGTTGAATCTTTGGCCTCAATTGCTTCTTCATAGAGACACTGAGGCCTGATAGATGGAGACTCTTCTTCCTTCCCAAATCACTGACTGTGGCTGTACTTCCCCTTTCAACAGCAGTTTTTTCTCCTTTCTGCATATACTGAATACCCTTAGTGTTTCTTGGCCCATGTGTTTCTCTGTGTTCAGAGGCCAAGGGAAGTTTACATTCCCTTTTCAAAAGCGAGCTGTGAGTGTTCTGAGACCCATGTCCTGTGTGCAGAAAGTCAAAACCAGCTAAGTTTTGATGGCTGAATTGTGCTTTCTCCATAAACAACTTACAAATATTGAGGTGGTCCAGGTGGTTTTTAATAGAACTATGCTTCTCAGGATGGGGGTTGCAATATCTGGGATGCATCTCACTGTATGCTGTATGGGAATGTGTTATCTAGCCTAATATCATTGCCTTATACTAAATGTGTACACTTAGCTTTGGGGAGGTACCTACCTGCACACTGCACACCTTAATTTAAAGCAGATTAATCTCAGCCTGAGTGACACTAAGCCATATGTTTGGTAGGCTTTCTGTAAAGCTTAGGAGAACACATCACTTCAAAATCAGTTTTTATCTTAGTTTATTGAGTTTTGCACATACACGTGAGATTTTCCAAGAGGAATCCCTCTGAAAAGCTCTGAAACCAATATCTCCACATATGAGAATTTCAAGTGTCATCATGCATCATGTATATATACCAACTTGCACGTACAGCCTTTCTTCAACCAAAAGAAGAAAGCGACTATGAATATGCAATATTCTGAAATATTTCTTGATAAGTTATATTAAATATGTTTTTGAAAGGGATGAGGGGATGAATGGCATGTAAATAGAATAATATGTACATTAAGCAAAGAAGATCTGAAATCTGTGAGTCTTACCTGTTGAAATTATTGAAGAAATATATTGATTTAGACCTGCTTTCAGGAAAATAAAATTTGGAAAATCTCAAAAAAGATTGGAGGAATCATTTAAGGCACAATGACAGCGAGTTATTGCTTTGGTTATAGCTCATCCTTCATAGCAGTTAATATTAATATCAACTAAATGTTCAGTCTGTTCATTACAGCTTTAATTCAATCATGTCACGTTGGTTTTACTATTTTATTTATGTGCATTCTTCTAGTCCAAGACTTTTGTCACTGTGTTCATCTCATTAAATATGTGTACTTCCACTCAGTAAATATGGGTACTTTCAAAAATGATGCCTCAGTTTAGTAACAGATGCTTCTTAAAATATTTAGAATTTTAAAGTGTAAAGAAGCCATCAGTAGCATTCTGATTTGTGTATAAATATTTATTTAGCACACATTCTGGCCAATGTACTGCCCTTGATTTTTGTGCAAAACTTACAGTAACTTCAATGGATATTCTGAGCTCATGACTAGAGGAAAATATGGTTAATTCAGCAACCCAGCTGCTTTTATATCCCAGAATAGCAAGTAGTGCCTCTAGTGAAGGAGATGGTGAAAGAGGAGACTTTGTGTCATTCTTAGCTTTCTGTTGCTGGGCTCACATTTGGGTAACAGCTCAAGTTAGAGCAGACTCTGGATTATTCTAATTCTCTTCAGAGACTTCCAGCTAGGTTCCTGCCAGCTGAGGGAGAACAGTGGTAAGAAGTTGAGATCGATGGTCAGAAAAGCTCTAGCAATATTTGCTAAAAATCCTGTGAGAGGCTTTTATGTGATAAAGTTTCTGTGTGGAAAAAATTAATATGAAATAAATCTGACAGAGAAATTTCATCACTGAAATGAGATTTTAAGGCAAGTAATTTCCATTATGCTAGTGCTGGCATGAGAAGTGCTACAGAAATTTGGGTGTATTTGCAGCATCATTGTAAAAGTACATTCTTGATCACATCTCTTTTCTCACAATAAAGGAAAAAATACATATTGCAGACAAAACTGTAACACATCTAATATGTAGTATAAATCTCAATCAAGACAGCATTTCCAAGACACTGAGAGCTAGCTCCAGTTTCCTAAAGCTTTCATCCTTGCTTTTCTCTATATTTTCTAGGTTTTTGGTAGACATTTCCATTAGCATTTCAGGATTTTAAAGGAGTAGAAAATGGTAATAAAACAGAATAACAACTGAAAACAGAAAATTCACACCTGTCTAATACAGAAATAAAAAATGTTTTGACTTTTAATATTTACTTTTATTGCAAAAAAACTTCTGTAATATAAATGACAATATTACTCAACAAATCATTTTAGCTTATTAGCAAATAGACATTTTTTCTCTGCTAATTGAATTAGCATCAGACACACTATTCCACACCTGAGGTGATTCCTCCAGAGCTATTCCCACTACCCAAGCACCTGCTATTTTTAAGACCCAGAGTATAAAATACAAGATATAGTACACCACAGCAAACAAGGTTGCCAAAATACTGATCCAAGGGTGCTTTCAGTGTCATGAAAAAATGCTAATCTGTTTTGATCTTAAAAATTATCCTCAAATTGGCTGCTACACTTGGGGTGTCTAGATAGCTTAGCAGAGTTCTACTTCATTTAGTAGGACATTTGGTATTGCCACACACAGGAATCTCTCTGCTGTGTTTTCAGGATCATCTTAGAAACAAAATAAACTGGAAATTGAGGAAATCATCTGATTTTCTGTGGCTCAGCAAGCTACTTTTGCAAATACATACTACGGATTAAAATTAATATTCCAAAAAACGCACAGATAAAATAATGCCACTTAGCACCCAGGTAGTGTTTTCCTTTGTGTCAGTAGGATTTGAGTGCAGTGCATTAGGTGTACAAAGGGGAGACACCATGCATAGCTGGCTTCTTTAGTTTAGAAACAGTCTTTTACTTTTTTAAATGGCAGTGGCCATGGAATTCTGTTTCCCCTTCTTCACTATGTCAGCAAGGCACGTTCCAGTGCCACAGGCAAAGCTGGACAGTCACCATATCCATGTGCTCCTGCGACCCTACACACCCAGATGACTTTGAGTGGACAATGGCAGGCTGTGGTCTACATCATCACCAGTGAGCTTCTCACATCTTCCTGCACTCACATCCTCAGGCACTATTTTATGTGCCAGGGCAGCACACGTGCAACAACCCATGACTCTTGGGCTAGAACTCACAGATGGGATTTAACAGAGCCATACAGATCGGCACCAGGGACACTGGAAGGATTCCAGCCAAGAGGAAAAATTTCAGCCACATATCCAAACATGTCAAGTCACACATAAGGATATCCTGGGAGCAGTCAGGAACTGGAATGGCAGAGAACAGAAGTAAAACAGCGTTCAGAGACCCATGATAACTCAGCATAGACATAAAATGACACTTTCATCTTAGAACAATAGTTTCTGAACAAGGAGATATGAGTACATTTGTGAGTGATTTTGTTGTCATAAGACTGATTTCTCCTTCACTTGTGTGGACTTTCTGTTAGAAAAGATTCACTTTTCTAACAGATGCTTTAAAAAAGCTGTTTAAAAGCTGCTTGACAGAACTAGTCATTATATGTAGAAATACAACTTATTTGCTTAACCTGGAGAAAGAACATTATAAGAGAGCATAGAGAAGTCACTTCTGTAATTTCAATTTTCCTTGTGATAACTGCCTCTCAGACACATCTCATCCACAGCCATCAGACCATAAAACCAGGCTATTAAGTTAAAACTTGCACTTTAAAAATCCACAAAACCTTGTGCTACGAATATGAACCATTACCACTTCAGTTATTTAGGAGGTCTGGGCATTTTCAACATCATTACAAGGGGCCATTAGATGGACCAAATCCATAGTCTTTATTGATTTAAGAGTCATCCAACTCTACTTAGGTGTTACTCAAATGGGCTACTATTGAGCAATTATGACTTTTGGAGTATTACATTTATAGTAGGAGGCAGCCAGGAAAACTAAACATTAGATCCAGCATCTTGGTTTGAAGCCTAAGGTGTCGTTAACTTCAATTAAGTTTCTTTTGTGTCTATCTCCCACTTGCCTCACTAATTTTCTTGTTGGCTCTGGGTGTGTGAGAGCAGACCACAGCTGAGTGAGAAACCCAGCACAGAGTGAAAAGCAGTTTCAATGATTAAACAGTTTCTGTGTGGGGGTACAGCTGCCATGCACACACACCTCAGACCACACTATGATCTCAGAACTGCTCCTTGGGCCTTGACCTTTACAAACAGCACTGGGGCTGAGCTCCTCTTGAGCTTATCAGAAACACTGTCTCTTCCCAGGAACTTATGTTATCTCACAAGCTGCTGTTTTTGTTTTTTAACAAATAGCCTTGGAAATTTATTTTTCTTGCCTGCATAACAACACAAGTGGAACAAGTTTTTTTACCAAACTCTCAAAGAAAGTTACTGAACCGAATTTCATGGAGGATGGAAAGTTACTGTGACTAAAGGCAACTCTCTAGCAACCCTATAAACAGCAGTCCTAAGTAAGACCCTAGGAGCTCTCCTTGGAACCACAGTGGGCTTCAACCACCACTTGCCCTAGAGTGGGATGGCTCTCAGCTGGTGAACTCTCAAGCTTTCTGTACTCTGAGGACTGCACTGAACACTGCTATCCCCACTCAAAAGGCTCAGCCCTTTGCCCATTGAGAAGATGCAATGGCATTTGACATGAGAACTTCACTGAACTTGAAGGAAGCTTTTCACAGGAATATACCCTGGACATACTCCTTTAGTTCTCTGTGTGTGCAAGGGTGAATCTGCCAAGGCAAATACACTATGAATGGTGCTCTCTTGGATTCTGAAGTATGTTTAATTTGTGAGTTGGGCACGTGAGTTACTGTTGTGCTATATAAATTCTACAGGGAATTTATATAGGAATCTTTGGGAAGCTGTTTAAATTAAATGCTTTTAAGTGCTGTTACTTTAGGCCTAAACTGTTGGTCAAATCTGGGGCTAAGTTTGGCAAGGGGCTCCCCCTCTGAACATTGTGACTCTATTAGAGGGTGCCCCTTATTTCTTTTATCCTTACTCTTTCCCATCCTTAGCCTTTTTCCATCACCAGTCTCCACACAGATCAATTGAGATTGATTTTATAGATTATTTTAAGTTTTAGTCTGATTTTTGTCTGTGTGCTTTAACCATCTAATAAGTAGTAGAGTGAATGTTGCCAACAAACTTTGTTGTGCTTTACGTTTACATTAAACCTGCTTTTGATACCTTTGCCAGTGATTCTTTGAGCAACCTGAAACAGTCATTTGTGACACACTGCAAAGATAGTGCATGCAGCATGAACATTTTAAAGGTATCCATAGCCACATCTAGACAGAAAATGGATCATGTGATCAGTTAGTACTGCAGTTGTATAATTTGTCTTCAAATAATCCCTTTTACCTTTTTTTTCCTGTTTGTTTCAAAATATTTGGCCCTTTTTCTATTCCACACAGAACAACTTCGGTGCTAAACCCATGCTGTTGGAGATCTCCTCAGCAGGAACTCATTGTTAACACAGGAGGACCCACTGTTTTCCTCTGTAGAATATGCTTTGGTTCTGCACAGTCTCAAAAAATCCACCACTTCAGTACTATCAGATTATTAGTATTAGCCATCAGTTCATTCTAATAAGACCACAGGCAATGTTTCTGGCACCAAAGATACTTAAAAGATTGATGGCTTGAACTTGCCTTGAAGCATTATAAAGATGACTGACATGCTAATGAACAACAAGAAGTGTAACTGTGAACACAAAGAAAAGTTTTCTTGCTCAAATTCTCAAAGATACTTGAAGAATTTTACTGTTAACTGCAAAAGACACAGGACTTCAACCTCAGGTTTTTTTCTCTCCAGACTCTTAGAAACCATTTAACCCCTTTCTAGCTAGTTTATGGAATAATCCCCATAAAATCATGAATTTTTACTGATACAAAACTTTTCATGAAGGGATGGAGAGCCAGATAGAAATTGTGGCTCTGAAATCCAAGCCCAAAGATTTCATTACTTTTCAAATTCATCAGACAGTAACACTTCTCACAAATATCTATTCATCCCTCAAAAATACCTTTTCTTTATTACTTTTCCTTCATTTTACTTGATATTTTCAAAACATGAAAATTCTGTGATCTCGAAACATTACTCTTAGCATTTTTAAATGACTATAACTCCTTAAGAAAGACGTTGTCTTTAAACATATTTATATTTTATAACAAAAAATATCTAAAACCACACCTATTGTTCTAACATAAAAAATTATTTTGATATACAGTCTTTTCTGCATAATGAAGGTTAGGTAGTTTCAAAACTCTGGTTCACACATAAAGCACGCTCTGAAGTACAATATAAATAAAATAGTTTATTACAAGTATTTTAAAAGAGCTCTACAATATGCTTTCAAAACATTTTATACAGCATTTTGTCTTTCAATATGAAACAATTCACAAAGGGAGAAAAAATCTCAATATGTAACTATAATCATCATTCATATACTGAATTTGTCTGTTATACAAAAGCATAGTAACTACAGACTGTTTCTGAGTATTTTTCTTGGTTTTATTCTCGCTGAAAATGGAAAATAATAACATGTATGAAAATAAAACTCCTTTTACCCTTCATATTCACCAAGTATCACAAAGTTCATGCCATTTCAAAAACAACAAAAAAAAATCAAACCCATTTTACTTAAATAAATATGGTTCTGTTTAAATACTAAAAACAACGTCATGTATCTTACAGATATGTTAATTTAGAAACAGGAATAAGAACTTTAGGATTCAACTATTCAAAAGTTGCATAACAAATAAAGTATCTTAAAAGGTAGTTTGGTAGTTTTTCCAGAGGACAAAAAAGAAGAAACAAACTTCATATGTGTTCATTATGTATGAAGCTCCTCCGTGTGTGCACTTCTTGCCAGCCCCCCTTGGCACAACAGACAAAAGTATAACTACATATTCTATTAATACAAAATCAGAATTACTTAATTTTAGCTAAAAGTAATTTTCAGTCTCTTATATTTAACGTAATGAGAACATGACTTCCTGACAAAACTGCTCATCTGAGTTATTATCACATCTTAGAGAACATTTCTTTTACTGGTTCACTACATATGCTAGAAGGAAAGGAGACTGAACAGATAGTAAGCCCATTTGTAACCTTAATGATAATTTCTTGCCTTCGTTTCTTACAGAAAAATAGTTCAGTAAAGTATAAATTGGCCAAACATGCTAGAGAAGGCAAGGGATTTACAAGGAAGTGGGGTTAATGAAGTGGTGAAATGGATAAATTGATTATAAATATTAATATTATAGCATTGTCTCCTTGTATTTTATATAAAAAAGGATATTATCTAATTCCTTATGTATAGCTCTCCAAGCACATTAAGTGTAAAAAACAGATTTTTTTTTCTATCCTATAGGAAACAGAATGTTGTATAAGGCCACATCAACATTCTTCTCATTAAACTTTCTCCCCTTTTTCTACCCTCTTCTATCTAAAAATATTTTTTTTTTAAAGTATGGGATAAATACAGCAAGAATCCTTTGCTTGGAACATATGGGGAGCCAGAAGAAACTAAAAGGACCCTTTTCTTCATATTCTCAAAATAACCTTTTTGTCTTTACTTTTCTGATAGTTTAAGTGTTACGTTTTCCCATATAGTTTTTTATGTTCAGTGATAATTATGTTATTCATGGAACATTGCAGATTGCTGCAACACTATCGATACAATATGAATGGGTACGTATGAATTACTTTAGCCAAAGGGCATGCAAAGAGTGTGTGCGTTTGTTGCATTTTTAAAAAAATCTCAACATGAATATTTCAGAAATTATATCAAGTAGACAGTTCTGAAGACAGTAAATTAACTTCACCAGGTCATCTTTGTAATAGAAAACATAATCGCCTTCAGCTAATTGTTTGGCCTAATAGAAATCCTTTATAATTATGCAACCAAAAAATTTAAAAATTATTTCATAGGACATTATCCCGTTTTGATAAAACTAATACATTCTCTGCTTGTTCCTCAGTGGAACTAAGCTTTAAGCTCTCTTTAAAGTGAATAAGGTGGTGTCTTTTCAAATGTGGGGCCTGTCTGAATTTTTTTCCACAAACTGAACATTCAAATGGCTTCTGTCCAGCATGCATTAGGTGATGTCTTTCCAGCTTAGAAGGAGATTTAAAAGTTTTAAAGCAGATACTGCATTGATATAATTTGTTAACAGCTTCACTTTTTTCAGTACCTTCAGAAAAATCATGCCAATAGCTGTAACAGCTTTGCTCTGTTTCCAACAATTTACTGCACAAATACGGCTGTGGGTTTCTATTGCTGGTGTCAAGAACAAAATCCCCTGACTCGATTTCAACTTTGATTTCAGCTGTTTGGTTTGACTGAATCAGCTCAAATTCTTGAAAGCCAGATGGCTGTGAAGGTGTTTGAGAATAACCTGAATAACCCACAGGCTGAGAAGACTTAAGTTCAGTGTGATCTCCCTGATGATTGAAAAGTTTGTTCAGGTTTTCAAATTCTACCTGGCAAACAGGGCTTTTACAGGCTCTCTTTTCAGTATGGGTGAGCTGATGTCTTTTCAAGTGAGCTGACTGTCTAAATGTCTTCCCACATACATTACAGCCAAAGGGCTTTTGTCCCGTGTGTATAAGATAATGTCTTTGAAGTTTGGATGAAGATGGAAAAATTTTTTCACATCTGTCACATTTACACACTTTGTGTCTGTTATGTGTATTTTTAGCAGAAGATGAAAAAGCACAGCGGAGTCCTTCTGGATTATCAAAAAAACTATCATTTGATGAACCATAAAAAGCATCATCTTTATTATCCAGTGAACCATCGACATTGAACATGCTTTCACCAGGAAGCACACCTTTTAAATTACTGCCCACGTCGGGAGGTTGTGGGTACTCTTGCCAAGGTAATGGCACAGCAAACGCTCTTTTCATCCGATTACAGAGTGGCTTGTGCACGTCCCGCCTGCTCCGGCAGTCCTTGGAAGGCTTAGTGGACACATGCTGATCACAGTGCTGATCTCTAGCTGTAACCGGGTCCAGACTTCTAGAGTGACCTGATTTCGTTTTTTTTCTGTCAGTCAGAGAAAAATTTGTTGCCTTTCCTCCAGTATGCTTCAGTTTCATCAGGGTCTTATTTTTCCTGCTGACTGTGTGTCTGCATGCTGCTGTACCATTATTTGAACTTCTTCTGCCTTTTGAATAACATTTGTGCAAATTTAGAACGTGCTCTGTTTCAAAACACTGCTCACATGCTGGGCACTGAAAAGGTACAATATAAATTGAGTGCACATCATGTAGGTCATTCTCCTGTGACTTGTGTGTATCAGCATTCTCAAAACTATCCCCTTTTCCTTCCAACACGTTCTGTGGTCCGGGATGTTTAAGAGTCTTTGCTTTGCATACAATATTGGAGAAAGTCTTATTTCTGGCATGGAGCTGTTTATGCTTCATGAGTTTGCTCTGTATTTTAAATCCCTTCTGACAAAAACAGCACTGAAAAGGCCTTTCTTCTGTGTGTGTGAGCTGATGAATTTTCAAGTGTGTTGACTGTCTGAAAGATTTGCCACATGAAGAACACTTAAAAGGTTTCTGGCCAGTGTGAATAAGGAAGTGTCTTTCTAGCTTGGATCTTGATGGAAACGTCTTGTTACATGATTCACAAGTGTGAGTTTTCTTCTTTCTCCTTCTGGCACCATGTAGATGATCTGACTTGAGACACTGATGCAGCATCCACCTCTCTTCAGTTGTAAAGGGCTTCCAGCACACAGAACAATGAAATACGCCACGAGTGACCCCGTCTTGCCCAGAATTCACATAGTTTTCTGCCTGCTTTGTATCATTCTCATAATTTTCGTCATGAAGCTTCTGATGCTTTAAGAAAGTGATTACATTTTTGAAGTTTCTATAACAAATAATACACTTAAAAGGCAGATTATGGGTTAACTGATGCCTCTCCAGGTGGACTAGCTGCCTAAATGTTTTATTGCATATATGACATTCAAATGGCTTTTGACCAGTATGTATGAGATAATGCCTAGCTAATTTTGATGGAGTTTCAAATTGTTTACAGCACAAGTCACAAATATATGGCTTTTTCTTGGGTAGCTTGGCAGCTGTTACACAATGTTGAACTTTTAACATTTTTAAAGGTATTTACACCTCGCCTACTCTTAATTTCTTCAGATAGGTATTTCAAGTGAAATCATCAAGTGCACAGTAAGATGGAAAGCTGTAGAAGCAGCAAATTTTCTAAAGAGAGAGCTTCTTAAATCCCACTGGTCCCTGAAATAAGAAAGAGAGTATTATTTAGACTATATTAATACATAATTGCCTAAGTTTGTCTCTTGTCTTCTACGTAAGATACGAGAAGTATCTAGATTAGCACACTCTTCATTTAATGTAGCTTAAAATACTTTCCTTATAACAGAGTAATCACGAGTTATATTATATGATACAGAAAAACTAGATAACTTTTCAGAAAAAACAAGTTTAAGTCATCTGCACTACAAATGCATCTATTCTTCCAAATAATACACAGTTCACCTACAATACATTCATTTAAAAAAATAAGAACTTATTGTAATGAATGTCTTCTCTATAGCAGTAATTCTAACTCCCAAATATAATATTTATGAAGACGAGAGAAAAAGAGAAGAACTAAGATTTCTTGCACTTCAGAAATACATTAAATGAATGCAGCGTTAGTGAAGAGAAAAACACTTAGCTGCAATATATTGTTAAATTTACTATTCATGTTTCTGCATCTTACCAACTGTATCCAGCAGTAGAATCAATCTTGATTTCTCTCAAAATGGCAAATGCTGGAGCCAGTCAGCAAGAGCAACACACTAACCATAAACTATAACCATAACAAAGACAACTCCCGGAACATGGAAAAGACACAGGCTATGTTTGTTATCTCACCATAAAACTAGAATATCAGGGTTGTGATACCTAACCATACATATACTGGGAAGTCATTATGAATACCAAGGTAGTTATCATAATTCATAGAATTATTGTTTTAGTCTAAACCAAAATAATAAAATAGTTCTAATTTTCTTTTAATTTTCAGCATGGAACACAGTTGGGCAAGCTACTGTTTCTCAGCTCAATGACTTATAAACAAGAAAAAAAAATTTGCAAGCTTCTGAGTGCATGAAAAGTTATTAAAATATTTATAGGAACAGCTAGCCCTAGCCTTCCACTGTGAGGCCAACCCATGCCTAGACAGACTCCAAAGTGGTTTCAAAAACTTCCAGTGAGGAAGGCTCCTTAACCTCAGCAGGGCTCCTGATTCCAAGCTTCACCTTCTCATGAAGCTTTTCCTTGCACCCAGATGAGCATTTCTTTACTACAAAGTTATTGTCAGTGTTCTCTGTCACAGCTTTATGTATTCAAAGTCTGATTTCTTCCCTTTTGTTTTAAAACCAGGAAGATTCTGGGGTTTTTAAGTATTGGTTTAGGTACACAAAAAAAATAAAAAAGTGCTTTTAATCATCTCTGGACCAATTTCAGTTGGTCACTTCATTCCTAAGTTGCAAGAGCCTAACACTTAGCACTTGTGAGTGGTAGTATCAAACTACCACAAATTATAGTTAGTAGAAATGTCTTGTGTATCTCAAAGTTATTACAAGTTGCATATTCATTCAACATACCAGCAGAATAAAAAATTAATTTCTTCAGTGTCTCCAAAATGCCTGTCACTTCACAAAGAGATAATATCCTTATTTTTTAAGAATTCATAAATATCCAAAATGTCTATTCAAAGTAATTACAACGAATAAAAGCCTATTGTATTTTATAGCAAGTTACAATGAGATCCAAGAAACATGCACAAAGACTAAAAATATCTGGTGAATCAAGATTTTTCTTAAGCTTAATAGAAACAAAACCTGGTCATGAGATAGAATTGTTTCACCCCAACAGATATGTTCCTATGTAACTATGAGCCTTAATAAGGAACATTTGGATGTCTGCATTAGATGTGATTGTCATTACACTGGAGAGTTTCTTAATCTCACTGAAACAGTTCAGGGTAGACAAAATTCTACAGGAAAAGATAATTGGAAAGGAAAAGTTGACTTTCTCTACTGCTTTAACAGCTACTCAGTTTCAGTCTTCTTTTGAAGATGCAAGAAAACACAACACTTTAGGAGACCCCCATTTCCTCCCAGTTGTCACATCATGTGAAAGCCAGTTTAGAGACAGTAAGTATGTAACACCAAATGCTTTCTAGTTTGTGCTACCATGAAGCTAAAGACAGGCAGGCTGAGAAAAGGCAAAAAGATTCTCTGCTGTGCTGAGTTTCTATGCAGCTCAAGGCAGCCTCCATTAGCAGGGAAAGAAAACCTCCTGAGGAAGAACTGTAAAGAGTGATGAATTTCAGTTATCATACTGTCATACAGATCTAATTTACACATCAGGAAAATGCTCAAACACTACAGTGACATGCAAAGAAAAAAGTCCAAAGTAAGAGACAGCTGTGGCATGTTACACAAGGGATTTTGTATTTAGCTTATAAATTTTTTAAGATTCTATCTGGTGAATAAGGAAAATGCTCTGTAGTACAAGGTGTCAAAAGCAGAGCAGAGCTTCTTGCTGTGATCTTCTTGCCCTGTGAAACACTGAAGGCTCAGATAAGCTAAACTAAGGGGATGCAAGGGAAGGAGAAAGGAGCCAAGATGGGCATTACTGTGTGGCCCCAATGTATTTTCAAATCCTATTTACTAAGGACAGGCATCTATTTCAGGGTGCTCTGTGCATTGGACATCTAAGGAATAAACATGCTGCTGCTGAAGATCAAAGAGCAAAAGACAAGCTTGGAATATTGCTTCCTGCTAGCCTTGAAAGTACACAGACTTGTCCTAATTCAACTTAGAAAACATACCTCACTATGTGATCAGGATTTAGTTTATGGCAAAAGTCCAATTTAATATTACACTGTCACTACTTTTCATCTTAGCTACAAGGTCATACAGAAAAATAGAATTAAGGACTTACATAGGCCAGTGAAAGTTCAGAGAAGACTCTCCTAAGTAGTTTTGTTTAATGATTAACTGTTGTCTTAATATTGCAGATGGCAGCAAGCTGCAACAAAATGAAAACATGATGGAAGAAAATTCCAAATTTGAATCCAGTCGTTACTAACCAGAAAAGTTTGTATTGTGGTGTTTTGGGTTAAAAAAAAAAAAAAAAAGCTCCAACAAAAAAAAAAGCAAACAACCAATCAGGAAGAGGGTACTTAAATAAGAAGAAAAGCAAGATCTTCAATCCAATAATCCCTGGTGCAGAAAAGCAGAAAAGACCTAGAGTATAAACTGGAACAGAAGGTGAATATGCCAAAGGCTACCATCCATACTAGGATGAGTGAACAGATGTAAAGCTTTGAGAGGATATAAATCTTCCCTCTTACTCACTTACTACTGTTTAGAATTCAGCTGGAATAGTCTACCTAGTTTTGAATACTGCAATTCAAATTGAGTCAAACATGAACTGATTGGAATGAAAGAATTCAAAGAGGATCAAGAATGATCTGAGCTTAAATGCAAAATATACAAGAAAATATTGAAGTAACTGGGAACATTTAGGCTAAAAAAGAGGAGACACATTTTTTAAAAATAACGCACCCCCTGTGAAATAAAGCAGAAAAATCACTTTTAAGGAAAACAGAAATAAGCTGTTCCCCAAACCATTTATTGTCGTGAATGAAAATAGCTCCAAGTTACAGTAGAAAAATTCAAGTATATTATTGTCCTTAAAGCTGCAAAGTGTTTTTTAATGAGCATACAAATAAGTTATGTGAGGAGATGCTTTGCCTACATTGGAGGTCTCCAAAGAAGGTTGTACAAACACTTCTCAAATTCCCATACCTATACATAGCTGACCCTATACAAAAGAATATATTCTTGCATATTTTTTGGTGACTTCTTATTGTAATTCAAAACAAGTCATTTAGGAATTGAAAATTCAATAGATTTCAAAATTTGCCAGGTAGGATTCTTCTGCGTTATTATTAGTATATCTTCAAATCCTTGAGGCATACTAATGCTTATAATTTCCCAGAAACAATTATACAAGAAAACAAATAATAATAGATGTGTGAAAAAACATAGGGTGCCTCCAGTAACACTAATGACACAACAAGAAAGTGAAAGTCTAGCTGCTGATTTATGAAATATAGATGCCAAAGACAGAGAAGAACCTGAGCACCAAGAAAAACACATTGCCGCTGGATTTCCTCACCAGCTCTCCCGAGAGAAAAGTTTAGATTACTACAACGGGAAAACAAGTAACACCAGAAATGGAACCTTCACTGGCTAGTTACAAAGAAATCAACACCAGACATTATGGCTACTTAAAGCAAAGGAAGCACCCTTCATTCTCTCCTGTTTTCCTTGTAACTTTCCGGTACACTTCCTGAAGCCAACCAAAGTAAAAGATGTATGATGGTGAAGCAGGGCTGGTTTAAGAACAAACGTACGTTCTGCTTCAGGGGCCTGAGATCTCTGGGTCTGACACCAACACTCCCGCAACAGGACACATGTAAATCCAGTTAGAAACCTAAAGGCAGGTGGCGAGGCGGCCCTTACAGCCAGCAGACCAGACCACACACACACACACACACACACACACGCACACACACACACACACACACATACATATATACACACAGATATATGCACACACATAGGCACCACCACCGCCCCCGGGCCGGCTCTCCTCGGTCCCTGCAGGGCCCGCGGCCGCCCGGCCCCGCCGCGCACAGAGACCCCCCGGCACAGCCCAGCCCAGCCCGGCCCGGCCCGGCCCAGCCCGGTCCGGCCCCGCGGTGCCCCGGGGCTCGGCAGCGCCGCGCCGGGACCGCGCTCGGCCCAGGGAAAGGCAGCGACCGGGGGCGAAGAAGAAGCCACCTGGAGAAGCAGCCACCGCACCTCCACCTTCCTCATCTCTCCCGGGATTGCTGCCGCCTAAACCCTTCCCCCCGGATGGCACCGGGACAGCGGGAAACCCGGGCCGCTGCTTTCCGTTCCCCCGCGCAATCCGGCCCCGCCCGCCGGGCCGCAGCCGGGGCCGGGACGAGGGGCGGGGAAGGCTTCATTTATGCCCGGGCAGAAAATGCTCCCGACCCTGCTGATTAATTTATTTGTTGGTGTGGCACGTTGTTCCATATAAATATTATAATGTCTGTTAATAAAACACGAGGACATGGATGAGGCTGATTATGTTGCCCGCATTGGGACAGAGAGTTTCTAGTCACTAGACTTCTGACTTAGCCACTTGCATTTACATTTCAATATGGACTCTATTAGTCAAATCTGAAATTCTTTATCAAAAGCACATAAAGACAGATTGCAGATTTTTTTTTTCTATTTTAAGAAATTTATTATTTTTAAGGTATCTGCCATATCCCAGGAATTACAGAAGACCAGTAGATGTCTTCTGTTCTTTCCTTTTTCTTTTTTTAAAAAAGGATAGTTCACCAAACCTCACCTTTTTAAAGATCAGGTAATTTATTTGACCATCCTTGTGAGTGAAATTGCAACACTGAAGACAAAATAAGTCATTCTCTGGGATAAAGTTTGTAAGAAGTTTATCTTTTTATACAGATGCATTTTCCTAAGAGCTTTACTTATTTTCTTTTGTTCATGCAGACTGAAACTAAATAATAAAATAATTTTGCACGTGCGGCATTAATTTCTTAGAAAAACATGACTGCCAGCTGACTCATTTTTTTTTCAGCTGTCCTTTTACCGAGACTCCATCTCGGTACAATGGATGAAGCTGTGATCTGACTCTTAGCAGGAGGAACAGAAGAGGGCAGAACCAACAAAATACCAAAGATATAAATTAGTAAAGTTTTTAAAAGGCTGCACTAACTTAAACTGTCTTTCTGCTCTGGGTGTTAAGCCCTCTCTCCCAGTCCTATGGGGAATTCAAGTAGAAATCGTCTGTACTGAGGAAACTCCAAACAACTGCTGTGTATATAAAAAAATAATTGTTTACTCATGAATGTTGTATAAATCAATGAGAGAGAAGTTGGCAGCATTTACTAACCTAAGGATAATTTTGCAGGCCCTGGTGTCTGTGAAGAACTGTTCTTGAGATACCTAGAAATGTCCTTTTCTGATACCTAGAAACAAATGTCTGCAGAACAATCACTAGTTCTTAACTTAGCAGTGTTAGAAATCAAACCATTCTCATCGCCAGTGGTATAAATAACATCTGACCTAGTTTATGGCACACAAACCAAATTGTAACACACAGAAAAAAACTTATTTCCATTTAAGCTGAAATGCTCAAGCAAACAGCTTAGTTCGTGTTGATAGTTGCTTCAGTAGCATACAGTCACGTATTAACCTCCCTGAAGGGAGCCAAGTGTTGTGGTTAAAATGGGGACTGGGACAGCCTAGAGCTGAAAGCTTGGAAACACTATATGACCACAGGGAAGTCACTTAGGCTTCTAGATGTCCATCCCCTAGCTATAAAAAGTGCATAATAATTGCCGTGTGCATCTCATAAAGCAATTCAGAAATATCATTCATCACTTAATAACTGCAGAACACCCGAATATATATCTTTTTATTTTTAAAGCGTCTATTTAATTTTAAAGTATATCCAGCCTTCGCAGCCTGCTCATGAAACCTCTGGTCTGGTCTGAAGCAAGCACACAAGCAGCTGAGTTCTGTATGTGCCTGGTAATAAACTAGTATAGCAGGTCCACAGCTGGTGTAGATTGTTATAGCGCTCTTGATTTTAAAGATGCTGTTGCAATGAATACCAGCTGAGAATCTTCTTGTGTAGTTCTGGAAGTTACCAGAAAGTATAATCCAAAAAATACTAAATTCAATCCTAGCCCAGTTATAACAAAACAGGTGAATTAATTCAATATGTTTTTGTAGAAAATGCTGCAAACACACGGTGTCAATTATATGTTTTTATGACACCAAAGAAAAAATAGGCAGGGTTTGCAGGAAATCATGTTGCAACATTGTAGCAACAATGCAAGACCTCCTAGGAGTGGAAAACGGATTTATTTTAAATCTAAACTGATTTCAGCTAGTCACTTATGCCTTTTTCCCACCTCTGTGGATATGTCTTTTTCTAACCTGACCACGCTTATTTTCACAATCCTGTCCCACTTTAGCAAGCCATTGGGATTTACTCGCTGCCCTTTGCCTCGTCTTGTGCGCTTGGAAGCTGTAGGTAGATAAGTGCCGGGATCTTGATGAGCTGCTAATCGAGGTGCTGTGGATACACACCATTCTTGTAACTATTCCCCAGCTGGTTTTTCCTTTCTGATGTTTCCACACCCAGATGTTATTCATTCTCCCTGTACACTAATATTAACATTTGTAGCAGTTTTCTACATGCTAAGAATATGAAGAATGTTCAGGATATACGTGCTTTGGTATACGTATTATCCTTGTTTTACTTATCTAGATAAGGTTACATTTAACAGATAATAAACCAGGAGCATATTGAAACAATCTTCATGATTGTTATCTAGCTTAGCACTTGAGAAGTTATACAGAATTACTCTAGTGATAGCTATAGTGTTACATGCAAGATCCTTTTAAAAATTATTTAATTTTCAAAGAAAATGAAATGTGAAAAATAAACAATGAAAGAATTCCTAAAGTTTCCTTAAATAAAAAATTGTGCAATAGAATAGTTTCACTGGCTAGTGCTGAATTTCAAGATCCTGAAATGGTGAATTGTTTCTTCATTTGTGAAAGAAAATTTTACAAAAGAAAGTAAGTTATGTAATCCTTCAATGTTATTTTTATAAATGCATATTGCTCTACTTCTTGTAGGAGGCACACTATCTGGAGTAGGTATTAGCATCTCAGTCTCAATTTTAACAGAAAATGAGTGATTAGTCTTTTTGTGAGTATAGGCTGTAGTCCATTGATATGGAAAACCAGACCTCATTCAAATAAATTTCTGTTCCCATTAATTTTTAGGAAGTATAAGATTTTGCCTTAAAGTATTGTGAAGATGCCTCTGCAAGCTGACAGTTGGCAATTCAATTTCACGAGTTGCAAGGACAGTCTGCGAGTTAACTGCAACACATTATCATTTATCTGCTCTTGTCTGCTTTCGTAAGGTGTTCCCTACTTTAAATACAAGCTGTATATGCAATGTGTTACTGCGATTCCCCTGGTGTTATTTTTATTGTGTTATAGGCTAAATAGACACATAACACAGTATATAACTTGCTAATGTGTCAATTAATGCCACCTCAGGGCTGCAGTAAATTGCAAAGGCTTTTAAAACTGTGAATATGCATTTCATGTTAGTCTTAGGTTTCTTCCTTTTTCTCTTGTCCTATTTTCTGCTTCTTTTTTTTTCTTTTTTTTTTTCCCTAAATAGTCCATCTTAAAGCCCTCTGGTGCATAACAATGAATTGCCTTGAGGGAAGATAGTTGTTTAATGAATCTCAGAAATATGTATTCTACACGCGCAAGTATCATATTTTATTTGATTAAACACTGTGTGTCAAGAGCTCCATAAATTCTCTCTGTATGCTCAAAACAGAAAACAATTTTAATTAAATTTTTGAGAAGAGTAAACTTTATTCAGCTAGACTTATAAAAACATAGGGAAAATAAAGAGAAATTTCAAAATAATATGATGAAATTTTAAAGACAGCACATATAATTCTATGAGATGTAAGAATAATTATGTTTAATAATATTTTATAATTTTCATTAACTTTTTGGCTTTGTCTAGCGATATATTATGCTTTGTTTAGCAGTATATTTCAAAATAATTTTCTCATCTGGTGTAATGTACTTGAACTTGAAACACAAACTATGTAGATGTTCATTTGTTGAGTGAAAAGCTCACAAATTGCTGGCTCACAGCTCTTAATCTCTACAATCCCTTAAGAATCCCCACTTTGAAATTAGTTGCAGGCGCTATCAATTTTATCTGTTTAAATGGACAAACCTAATTACTACAGAAGAGCAATTGATTTTTAAATTACCACTGATTGCACAGTGGGTATCTCAGTGGGAAGACAGGTACATTCAGGCTTTCAAATGGAATCAATGTATTAATTAATCTACAGATTGACATACTCCATAGAAAGTTCCCCTTCTCTTCACCTCCTTCCTGTAGATTCATTTGTTTCAATTTAAGGGAAATTTCTGATGATATAGAAGTGAAAAATTAAAATGCAATAAAAATTGCATGAGCTGTGTCTAATATGTGAGTTTTGAGTTTCTGACTTTCCGACTTTCCGGTGCCATTTATTTGCTAGCTTAGGTGGCCTCTGAGTGATAAAGTATTCCTTGCATCACTGAAATATTAAATTGTGCAATATAATTCCAAGGTATATGTATGCCTTGGGAGGCAGGAACTAAAAATGACCTTTTGTTAAATGGAAATTAATTCCTTTCATGGAACTAGTAAAATTAACATAACAAAAACAGACTCAGAGAAAACAAAACATGTTCGCAGTGTGTGCCCACTGCTGGGCTCCCCAGTAGAAGGTAGAGTTGGAAATACTGGAATGAGTCCAGCAGAAAGCCACTAAGATGATTAAGTAGCATCTGCTCTGTGAGGAGAAGCTCAAAGAGCTGTGACTGTTTAGCCTCAGAAAGAGAAGACTTAGCAGGGATCTTAACGTGTTTTAATACATTTTGAAGTGGGAGGCAGGGAGGGAAGAAGCTGGAGCTGGACTCCTCTCAGTGGTCACCACTTCAAGGGCAGGAGGCAAGATGCACAGACTGAAACCCAGGAAATTTCACTTAAACATGAGGAAAAAATCCTAAACCTTTTTGCTTTGAAAGTGGTAAAACACTGAAAGAGGTTGTCCAGAGATGTTGTGAGATGTCCACCATTGGAGATGATGGACAAAACCGGGGACAAATTTGGGGACAAAATTAAATGTAGTTGGAGCTGATGGAGGTTTGAAAGACAAAAGATTCTAACATTTAAACTGACTTATCGTTCTATGGGACCACAACTTTAGCTGAGGAGAAATAAATGAGCTAGGAACACAATAGTTAAAATTACTGCTGGACAGTTCAGTGTTTGTGTCACTCCCTGGGAGAAAAGTGTCAATAAGATTATTCAGAACCAGTCATCCCCAGATGTGGTAGACAATACTGAATGATTACCGATCAAATAGAGCTTATTCTGTTTTAGAACTGATTTACATTTGATTTTTGAAGTGGTATGTTCACTAAAAAAAATAAATACAAAATAAATAAAAAAAAATAAAAACAACCTTTTAAGTGATCACATACAGATAACATTTTTATTAGCTGGTGGATTAATAGAAATTAGTCTTCAGGTTTATTGATTTCAAAAGAAAAGGTGAATTTCACAAAATTAGAACTTATTAAACCAAATAGTGGTCAGCAAGGAAAGCTAAGCATCAGCGATGCAAAGTATAGTGGTAAAATAAGATTTACTGAAAATCAAACATTATGAATCTTAAAAAAATAGATAACAAAAGGTTCTTCATCCACATAAATTTAAAAGAACTTTAACTGACATCCCTGAAGAGAAAGGAGGAATGGAGGATAAGCCATGCATGGTTCAAAATGCATTGAATATTCAAAATGCAATGAATATTTTGCCTCAGTTTTCAATATGGATCACTAGGTAGGTGAAAAAACAGGAAACTGAGAATCTTAAGTAGCAGCAAAACTTGTAAAGCTTGAAGTGAGACAATTAGGAAACCTGTATGTTTATTTTTCCAGAAATATAACAGCAGTAGAACATGAAACACTTGACCACCTGTGGCACCAGGAAATTGGATATGATGAGCTACAAAATCCTTTCGGTTCTTAAATTTCAGTTTTAAACTACAGTCTTAAACTACTGTAGTTCTTGAACTACAGCCCCTGTATTGATTTGCTCAAAAACTCCTGTCTGTCAATGCAATTAGTTTTATGCACACAGCTAAGCAGCTGCTAGGCTTAGGCATGAAGTTCTAGGACCTGTCTTCAGCTAACGTACATTCTTGAGCTAGCCAGAAGAAGGCACTTTCTTTCCCAGAGCTAACCCTGAAAGATTCCACAGTCAAACAGTATGGATAAAATACATTTGCCTTCAAAACTCACTCTGATACTTCATCTGCCCAGCAGTGTGATCACTATTGTACAGTTATTCTGAAAACCTTGATGTATTCTTTAGTTCCCAGCTTCTGCTTTAACCCTTAGTCAGAAAGCAAATAATGTTATGCACAACTTCTGGCCTCTGTGCTCTGAGTTTGGGAACTTTCCATTCAAACTCTTGTTTCAGTAAGTCAAAAGCTGAAGGTGCTTCACTATGTAGGGTCTGGTTTTGATCCAGCAAAAGCATGCCACAATTTTGCCATCCTATAATGAATTCTGATTTTATGTGATACTTTTTTTTCCTACACATTTTCCACATATCTTTTGTATAGTAGCAACTTAATAACTCCAAAAAGATAAGAAGACTTCAAACCTGTAGAAGTTCCAGTTCCATCAATGAATAGATAAACAATCTCAGCACCTAAAAATCACCTGGCAGAAACTAGAACAATATATAGGAAGATTAGAAACCAAAATACCAATCCAAAGAGAAGGTTTTGTTTCTGTTACTGAATGCTGACAAATGGAGTGAAAGGAAAATGGTTCCATGTACCACATTACTTGCCTTAGCACTTTCTGGGAACCCAATGATCAGAAACCAACAGAACCTCTTATGTTTTACCCAGGTTTATGACTTAGAGAAAAAAAATGCTCACTCAGTAGTCACAAACATCTTAATTACAAGATGAATTATTGATTAACTAAGAATGCTGTAATTACCTGCTAAGCAATTGTCGACATTGGCCAACTCATAATTGCTTTACTGCTCTTCCCAGTCCTGCACCATCCTATGCTTTTGTCTGAGTAGACCATAGGATTCCTTTCAGTTCCACTCAATATTTGCTGAGCCGTGTCTTCATTCATATCTTCAGAAGCTTTTTTTAATGTCACAGCACAACTTCAGGTATTTGTTCAGGATCTATCTATGTTAACCACTGTAAGACCTCCAGGCCATCTGCCAGTACCTCGAAAATGGCACTGTTTAGGGGAAAGAAAAACAACAAAAGAAAAATTATAGAATGGAACAAGAGAAGTTATAGAAACTATTTCGTTTCACTCATGGTCTGAAATGATATCATTTTTTGATAGGGGTCCAACAGTGCATAACATCATAAATCCAGCTATACATGCAGTGACAGCAGAGCATTATGATGTATGACCATGGCACTCAGCACTGTTTTTAAAACACTTTACTGCAGGATAATCACAGAAATGCAAAGGAAAGATGTTTAGGTGCATATGTCCATACACACAGCATGATGAGACCTGGTGCTACAAATCATTCAACCCTCAGAAAAAAACTGGCAAATTTCAAAGTTAAATGTAACCCTGGAAGAGCATGAAACTAAAAAACTTAGGATACTGTTTTGATGCACTCAAGTAAAGTAAAGGCCACATTTCTAAACTTCCTCACAGAATGAAATTATGTTCTCTCTAGCCTGGGTATTGCAATTTCTCATTATGTTCACTTCTAGTATGAGACGGGAAAGACATACAAGAAAATGTATACTGCAAAACAACTTTCTGATTGCTTCAGCATCAGTCAGCAGCATTTATTAAAAAATACAACACTGAAAACTGTATTTTATTCTTAAAACTTAGAAAATACATATAACAAACAGCATCAATTGATCCTGATTTATTTTGCTTGCATGTTGTCATCATCTATTTTCCTGCTGAACAGCCAGACTGTGACAATACACTTAATGGATGAGATAAAATAGTTTTTAAATTTGATTATATTCTTTGCATTTGAAGTGCTAAGGTTGTGTTAGCACTTCCATTACGAGGTCCTGTTTTGGCAAGGTTTATGTTGCCACCGTAAAAATGTGTTTCTGACTTAGTCTGGCTACCTAAGATTGCTGTCTAAGGAATAATTAGATTATGCATAATTAAAAATATATTTTTATGTGCACTTCCATGCATGGAACATAGTTAATAAAGATTTTTAGTATTGTGATCAAAGGCTGACTAGTGCTCCTTTCTCTACAACCACATATCTTTTTTTCCTCTGCATCTCCTTCTACACTTAGCTGATAGAACTTTCCAGGTATCATTATCTCCAAGAGGATTTCAGTTATGTACTGGAAAGAAAAAAAAAACAAAAAGAAATTTTTTATGTTTCTAAATATTCCCAGATATGTAACCATAAATTCCTTTCAAAAAGGGAGAGATTAAGTACTGTGTTAGTTTGCATGCTGAGGATTATGAAACTACAGTGATACCATCAGGAAATGTTTTTGTATAAATTTAATTACATTTTTTAACATTTAATATTTTTAACATTGCATTTATTATAAAATCAAAATTTGTGAATTTTGCTTATGCAAAGCTTACATTAGTGGAACTGGTCAAGAACTGCCTGATGAAACCACCTTTTTATTAAAAAATACTCATTCACTGAAACTATTTTTGACCCATGTATCAGTTTTAACACAACTTTTTTGGTGAAGTTATCTCATGTCAAGCATCTCTTTTTCCTGATGGAAACTGTAAAGTGAGACTGCCCCTCTTCCTGAACAAACAAATAGCTAAGACATTCATAGGGGATGTGGAAAAATCCCACTTCACTGCTCTGCTCTGCAACTGGCAAAACTGGAATTTAAATCCATGTGTCTGTATGTGATGTGTGCCTGAGGCATGAAGCTGCTGATTGTTGCTGTTTTACTAGTTAAAAGAAAACAGCTCAGAGTTAACCTACTTTGCTGTTGAAGCTGAGATATCCTGAGATCTCCCCAGCTGTATGCATGTAGTTATTGCATGCATATTGTTAGTGTGAATTAAAGCACTGTAGTCCCATAAAATATTGGGCCATGCTTACACAGGTACAAGTGATCCCACATTATATGAAGTAGCAGAAAGGCTGCCTCTGGAAAGGGTCGGACTTGCTTCCACTGTGCACTGCACACAGGCAGATCTGAAAAACAGAGGGTGATTTAATGCCATTGAGTGGATATATTAATATTTTTTAAAATAACTAAAATTTAAATGCCAATGTATGTGAATGGTTCAAAGTACACATCTACAGTCTTGCAATGTCTGAATATATGCTCAACATACACACTGCAATCAAAAATCAGTTTTGCAGGGAATTCCTTGACAATACTGGCTTGAAACTCAAAGATATATTAAGCCTCCTCCTAATTTCATAAGAGAAGGCACACAAGCCAAGATTTGTCAGTGGGCCATGCCTTGTGCTGTGCCCAAACTGTGGTTGTGTTTATGTCTATGAAGTAGATGATGAATGTGCTTTTTGTCTTAATGATGAATGTGCTGCCTTATGGTTAATGAGGAAGATTCAGATACAAAGTGTCTGGAATTTCTGTTTGTAAGGCGGACCCTTATCTGTGGAGAATAATCAGAGTGAGGATCGGGATTTCAGGATGCTGCGGTTTTGAGCGAAGCTTCTTATGGGAAAACAATGAGATGAGGAAGAGCACTGCAGAAGACCTAATTATTCCTTATTATCTTCTCTTTATATTTTATTTTCCCTTTTCTCCTTGATTCTTGAGAAGGATTTATTTTCAGGGGGAGCATTCTAAAAACATTTTTCTCTATTTTTGGGGCCATATTTCGTACTTTCTCAATAGGATAAGTCAGCCAGTCCACCTTCTCATGGAAAAGTATTAAAAAAATAAAAACTTTTATTTTAAGTTTAAAAATTTAGTTATGAGGAAGATCAAACTGCCTATTTTCATTGTATTTTTGAACTTTAGGCAGATTATTTAGTAATGAAGAGGTTAAACCTCCCATGTACCTAAAATATGCTCTTAGGAATAAATTTCAGTTAGGTTAAAGCAGCACAAACATATCAAGCCTCTATTTACTCTATACAAATTCCCTTTCAACATATGGCTAGTAAAAGGCATTGATGAAAACAGTGACCTAAGAATTTTGAAAACCTCTGGCATAAATGCTTCAGTTAAAAACAGAAATATAGTGAGAAGTATGGGGAACTTAGGAAACCACTTGGGGTTAATATTCCAATAGAGTACATGAAAGATTAGTCTGAAATTAAAGGCACTTTTCATATCTCTAGTATAACTGAAGCAATGAAAACATTTGGTGAACATGTCACTCACTTTTTAGACATGTCTCAGCTGTCCATGTGCTTACCACATCACCCTGTTAAATTTTTAGAGTTTTTAATATGAATATCAATCCTTCTTTTCATAAATGTAACCCATAAATGCCAGAAATCCCTTAGGAGTTTTCTCAGACTTTATTTAATGCCCCACAAGAAAGGATGTAAAAGAGACCTTTCTTTTGTAAAGTGATCCTATAATTCTGTTCAATATCCATCATTTTCAAGGCCAAGTAATCATATTTAATGGATCCTAAATTACTTTCTGTCAGGCAAGGATTCCCTCGATAATATTAACCAGTACAGAGGGCTGACACTTGGAGGGCTGAAACTAAGAGGTTTTTTTATTACAAGCAGCTTACAAGTACTTAGACAGGGGTGATGATCACCAGCCCTGAAGTAGGCAAGGGTCAGTGTTTCCATTTTGACCTGCGCTTACAATGGGTTTTAATTTGGCTATAAATACTCAAACTGGTTTCTGCCAAAAAAGCAATGTCTAAGGTGACCTGCAAAGGATTTTTATCCATTGCTGTGTTTGTCTTATATTTTTTTCTCTCATTTTTCTGAGTGTGTGTGTTATGATTACTTATTGCATTTGAAGATATTGTCTGAGAGCAGCGAGAGCAGGATGCTGTCAATTCTCTAAAGAAAAGGGAGCCAGGAACCAAGGGTGACCAAAGGCAGATGCAGGGCTGTGATTGCACTAACAAGGTCCAGTCCCATCAAACCCAAAGCAGAGGACAGCAAGTCTGATGATGGCAATGAGGGTCAGCCAAAGGTCCAGGGGTTGCCAGACAAATCTGTGGTGGTGAGATAAGTGCAAGTTCAAGCTGTGAAAGCAAGTCAGTGAGACAGGATCAAGTCTGGATCACTGGGGTACATGGCCAGGCATGGGCAAGGACCCTTGGTGGGGATCAAGTGAAAGAGCAGGGAATTGAAAGCAGCTTCTGAAGAAGGAGAGTTAAACCAGCCCCATTCTTACAGTTTTTGCTCATGCAACTCTTTTCTCAACAATCTAAACCATGATTATGCAGCTGCACTGTGTCTGTGGCGACTTGAGAACAGACAGAGAAATCCCTTGGAGTAGAGGTGTGAGGTTGCACCCAGAATACTGGTAAATGTCTGCAAGTTTTTTCTTACCTCAGATTTTGTTACTTTTCTCATATACTTTGCATTTTCTGCTGAAACATTTAAGAGTCCAGATAAGCAGCATCATGTCTAGTCTTCCATTTTGAGTAAAAATTTTTGTAGAGAGGAGCTTGTTGTGCTGTGAAGAGGTGGTTGGGAATGCATCCCGTCTTTGAAGTGGCTGTAATTTTTCCTAGAGTGCTTGCACTAATTCAGAAATTACGGAATCGATATTTCAAAAATGACACTCTTTTTTCCAAGTATTCTATAGGCGTTTAAGTTCAGAAAATATTTAGTAAAAACACCTTAAATTCATTAGTCAAACATCAAAACACTTTGCATCTCAATTTTTTCAGTAGAGAATGGTCCTGAAGATTTCAGGATATGAAGGATTGGGGTTATATGGTCTGCACTGGGTTTGATAATAAGTACATGATTTTCTGTGCTGTAAATGGAAAATAATGTATTTGTTACCTCTATTGTACAATAAGATCCAGGGCTAATGAGGAAGGAATCTGCTCTATGTTATTGAAATTAAGGGCCAATAATGGGATACACTGAAAACAGCATTGCCAATCTAATTTTTAATAAGATAGATGCAAAGGATCTGAGTGACATTTCTCAGTCTGTTCATTAAATATTTCTTTTTCGGTATAAATTAGTCACTTAAAGGATGGTCTTGCTCCCATATGTAATTGCTTACAAGGCTGGGGTACCCCTGGGGTTTTCCTGGTGGGAAGTATCATTCATCTCCCACATAAAAATGGTTTAATGGTCTACTATAAAGAAAAATATGACTTTCAGACTTCCTCTGTGCTTCACTTTGTTTCTAAAAAAATGGAGATCAAATATTTTCCTGATCCAAAAAATGCTTTAAAATAAAATTTGTTATTACTTGTGCAGTGCTGAAACACCATGGTACTTGGTGTCACATCATGCCTAGGAACAAACATTCCTGATATCTGGAGAAAATAGAATAGCTTCTATCAATTCTCCCAAAATCACATTCTGCAGACATAGTTACAGGTGGTGGTACCAGGTCTCAAGTCAAGGAATTTCCAATACTCCTGCATTCAAAGCTTTTTCTGTATCATCTCCATAACAAATGAAATATACAGTAAAGATCCTTTCTGTCTGCCAAATAGTACTCACGTTATGATATGTTTCATGTTCCATTTTATAATTTATACTAATTTGTACTCTTTTGTACTCAATCAAACTTCCACCCTTGTCTCTGATAAGCGCTTTACACAGATCCTATAGAGCTTATCAGAACTGCACAGATATTCCTAGGAATCTAACCACTAGATGATCACGGGCTTTGAATGGAAAAAGCTTTTTTCCAACATCCTGAACTACTGTATTTAAGGTGAAGAAAATACTATTGCTCAAAAGTAACATCATTTCACAGAAATATTTTTTCTTTGTTTGGGGCTGACAGGTTTGCCAATATTTATCTACAGTGGAGAGTTTGAATCAGTGATATAATCATTATTCAGAAGGCTGTAAATGTGGGCATAACAAAGAAAATAATCTTTTACAATGTCATATGGAGCACAATGAAGAGAATTTATCGGACTAGTTGTTTTTTTTTCAAGTATTTGGGTAGAAACAGATACTTCTGTTTACTGGATTATATGAAAGACAGAAAGGAATTAAATCTTTAAAAACATTTTTATTAGGAGGTAGGAGTAGGAAAGGACAGTAAGATCAGTTGTCAAAGCAGTTGAAGGAGTCATTATGAGTTTTATGGTCATAAGAGAGTAAAAAAGTGGGAGAAAATGAAGCTGAGCAACACCAACATATCCAACAAGCAACCTAGGTTTCCTTAGAGTCAGGACAAACAAGGCAGTGGGAAATCACTAACACAAATGAAGCATCTCAAAAATTTTCTGTGAAGTAAATATTCTTAGTATGTATTCATTCTTTGAACATTTACATGAGGTCTTCTGGAGGTGATGATTTAGTGTACAGGCTTTGGGTGGGGAAGACATTAAAATCTGTTTTCTTTTTACAATTTAAAGTGGCCAGGGACTAATACTGTGTGCAGAGTGCAAAAGGCAGAAAATATATATCTTTGATACCTTAGGCCAATACCCTAATCATCAGGAAATGAGGTTCCTTATGGGAATTTCAGCACCATTATGGTTTTCAAAAGTCTTCTACTCATTCAAAATGTAAAGAAGAACAAATGTAAATGCTTCGGCAAAAGGAATTATTTTTATCTTTTTAGCTATACCTTCTTTAGCCCTGCTTTTACCACTTCTGGAATTTTAAAGCACAACCCATTTCATACACATTTTCCAGGAGAAAATCAATATGAAACTCTAATCTGAGCTATAAGTAGTTGCTACAATGAGAAAAAAGTTTCATACACTGAAGTGCTCAACCAAATAAATAATTTAGTTAACTGAGTCAATGGCACTGAAAAGTAAGTCTTCATTAATGGACATCACTGTGAGAGCAAAGAAAGCAAAATGAATCATCAGTCTATTGCCTTTAATAATATGATTAAAGAAAGAAGGTACTGAATTATTAAGAACAGTGGGCATGGAGAAGAAAAAGAGCAAAACCCATAAAGGTACTGGTTTGCAGAATGATGATGAACTGGATACTTTCTTTTAATTTTGTAACTCTGAGAGCTGACAATTACATAGGCCTTTATTCTCTACCTAGCAAAATCACAAGCATCTCCTTCCCCTCAGTTTCATATAAATCAATGGTTTATGTAATTTACATATAAAAGTGGATTAGCAACTGAATCTTCAGAGGCCCCTGAAATGGTATTACAATCAAGCCTTATTCCTTTAGAGGTTAATAGCAAAACTCAGTGAGACCCTAATGAGGACAGAAACAACTTCCAGGATTTTGAAGCTGGGAGAGGAGAGTAACTTACATAGCTTTTCTTTTTGCAGAGAAACAAAGATGAATTCACAAAATTTAATTCCACGAGAGAGGAATATTTTAGAATGATAATAGTATGCTTTGAATCCACCTTCCAGATAATTCCACAAAGCCAATTCTGTTAGATTCCCTCAGGCATTGCTTCAAGAAAAGGCTAGCTTTACTGTCCTTTTTTATTTGGCATTTCAGCTGGATATTGTTCTTCATATACAAGCTTATGTGTACCCTTAAATGGGATGTACAGTTCAAAGATTTTTTGTATACTGGACTAGTTTTGCTCTCACAAATGATCCAAGTCTGCTCTCTGGATATAGAATCCCTAAGTAATTATACATTTGGATTTAGTTTTAGATTTGCAGCTCTTCAAAAGAATATTGTAAAAAGCTGAGGTAAGTCCTTGTCCGTGACATCTGTGCATAAAGATTTGCTCAGATTCACTTGGTTATCTAAGTATGTGCTTTTTACATGCCATTAAAGCATGATGAAAGGGTATGCTGGGGATTCTATATTTTAATTTGATTTGATCAGTTGTTAACTTTTATTCCTTCTGAATTGAACATTCTAACAGCAAGGGTAACCTCATTTGGTGTACTACAGAGACCTCTGTTATCATTATTACTAAATTCCTTATATTTTTATTTTATTTAATTTTATTATATTTTGTTTTTATTTTATTTCTATTCTCATACATTTACCTTGTGAAATTTACATTTACATGCTAGGCTTTGCTGTCTAACCATGTAGATATAATGCTATAACCTCTGCCCTCTTCCAACTGTCCTGTGTTTTGTTTCTTTCATCCCATTCATTGGGCTATATTGTGTTTAAATTGCATTGTTAGCTATGCTACGAAGAACAGAGAGAACTCTGTATTTTTGTAGTACTACAAAAATAATTAATAACTGCACTCTGATCCCACTCATAAAAACTCCTGCATATCCCTGCCCTATATTGAAAGCATGTGCTATGAATTGTCTGAAGAAACTGCAGATGCCAACTGCAAAAAGAAGTAAAGAATATGGTCACCAGCAGATACATTCAGTATATGACCAGCTCAGCAAGTCTTATCACCCCATATGTTCGTACCTGGGAAAGGAATTGTTTCATTCTTTGAGCAGGTTGCCAGGACAACCTGTCTGTGTTTTGGCCCTTATTTAAAGGAGTGAGGAATGAGAAGGACGTACATCAGTAACTGAATTGCCTTCACAAATTTCACCTAACCAGCAGGCTATGAACAAGGCACTCCAGCTCTACATCACTGATGAAGCTCACATATAGATATTGGAATATGTCGCTTAATGCACTGCAGACAGAAGTTTGTGTACTGTAGTAATGACCGTGGTATTGAAATCTCTGTATGGCACAGTATTCTCAGTATAAATCATCATGCCTTGCAGAAGGAGCAGCAGTGGAGCTGGATGTGTATCTATTGCTTAATATCTCTTCCCATGCAAGGAACAATGGATGCCAGCTGAAGCTCACGACAGAGCAGCAAGAACAAGCAATAGGGTGTGGTTTGCTTGTTTTCAGAAGTGGCATATGCAGAAAGGACAGAAGATGAAAACTACTATTTCAGTAGTCAAAAATTTAGAGATCCTGTCATGTGTTAGCATCCAATTGAATAATTTCATGCCATATAAATATGCATTCTCCAGCTGATTCTTTTCCTCAAGTATGACAAGTACAAAAAAATCCAAAGTATAACTGAGTGGCAAATGTCCATAGATCCCCACGGAAGATCAAGGGCTTTTTTGTTGTCTCTATGCCAGAGATGGTAGAAAACCACTAAATAAATTCTCCTCCCTCAGTGTGTCATTTCTGGTTTGTTTCCATGATGGAAAACTTTCTTTACTGTGTGACTCAGAGAAAAAGCCATCCCCAGTGTTTATGTCAGAGCTGAGAGCTTTGCTTAACCCACTGTATGATCAATTTTAGAGTGTACAGACCTTGAATTCCTTTATATTAGATTCACTCTTAATATAGTTCACTAGACTTGGTTGAAACCCCTAAAATGTCTTTGGGGATCTATTTCTAATTTTCCTATCCATGTTTCCTGAAATCCAATATTTTATGTGGTTGCACCACTGCAGCTGGTTGGTTACCATGAATCCCAGTGTGTTATTGATTGTATGAAATCAGCATTTTGGCCAGTAAGGCCTAGGTTTCAAAGCACACACCAAATCCATCTTCTTGTACCTGGATTAAACTTCGTGAAACTTCAGAAAAAGAATAAGTAATTATTTCAGTTTACTTCAAAAGCACATGAAGGGTTCAGTGACAATAGTAGTTGTCAGCCTAATACATTTTAGCACCTGTTAAACAGAACAGTATCTTGCCAGTGGTATGATTAGACTTACCAGCAAACCTGAAAGCAGACTAATTAAGACTGACATAAACCCCCCAATAACATATCCTATTCAGAAACGTCCAAAGCAAGTGACAAGTGTTGGTTTCACACAGCTCAGGCGAGGAAGAATGAAAACTAGAGAAACAGAGCTTTGATAAACTAAATAAGGTAATCAGTTATTTCTGTTATGTCATCACTGCCTTTTTACTTCAAAATAACTTTTGGCAAAGAGATTTTACAAGCAAAGTGTAGTTGGAACGTAACATAATATTCTAATTAAGTATATTATAATGATAGATGATTTAATTTTTGTGCTTTAGGAACATTTTACTGTGTCTAATAAAAACATGACAATAGTAACATTACAGAAATTTTCTTGTTTTTCTTTGGCAGACCCCTCAGTTATTTAATAATAATAATAACAACAATAATAATAATAATAGTAATAATTTTCTAGAAGTGTAGCTTTTAACTTAAAGTCATCAAGACTTAATTTGGGTTCATAATGGTCACTGCATCAGTATTTTAGGAGAAAAAAGGCCCTTCTAGGGATTCTGAACGTTGACTATTATTTGAACTTGCCCTAATATTTCATTCTGAACTCCTGAGAATGACAACTGCACCATAGTTACTCAGGTAGTAGAGGCTGATGCTGACTAGCACCCCAAATTGAAGGTATTAAAGGACCAAAAGTTGTCAATTTTTTCAGGATATTATCTGAAAAAACCATCTTGGCTTCTGTAGTCAGGTGTTTTTTTTTCTGTAGTCAGGTGATATTTTAGAAAGTGCAGGAAACTGTCCTAAGGGCAGCTGTATGTTTGGTGATAAAAGCCTTGCAGTGCTGAATCTCTGACCTTCTTTTGAAAACTTTAGTTAGCCTGTGGGCTCAAAGACCAAAAGTTATTTGAGTCTATGGATAAACAGCAGACCCAGGTTTTGGAATTAATACCTCTTAGGGGTAATCTCATTTATCCACACCAGGCACTACACTACATGAAAGGTAATTCAGAAGGGAATATGTTACATTTCCTGTAACACCCACAACCTCAGAGCCAGATCATCCAAAACTAAAACTATCTAGTTGTCAACTTTATCATTTCACCCAAAGGAAAGCTGACAGCTTTGAGATAATCTGCTTTCTAAGTCCTTCTGTAGAGAGCACTTCCCTTGAAGCCTGATGTGTGGTTTTTTGGTAATTGCAGGTGAATCAAAACTTGGACATAGAGCAGTCTCCATCAGTTCTTCTCACCAACTGCTTAATGAAGTTCTAACAGCCTGGGTTTCCATAATTGGTGCTCAATGATAGCATTTCTTCTATAACGGTTGATCTAAAAAAAAAACCCAAAAGCACCCATCACTTTTGCATAACCTTACTAGGATTACTTGATCTAGTGGGCTTTCTTTAGTAATTTTTTTTACTTTCAGTCTGTCTACAGTGAGAAAAATGAGGCTTTCTGTCATATGGATTCAGCTTTCTACATTTTAATCAGGTGCCCATCAAATGCAGACAAGGCATAACAAATATTCATGACAATAAGGCAAAAATCTCAGACTTTGAATTACTTTAGCAATTCCAAATGCTCTCTGGAAAACAGGGATGCAAGTGGAATCTCAATTGAGGCCTGATTCATCACATCTGTATTACTGACTGTTCTAGAAAATAGCTTGAAAGGATGCAAGTGTGAATGTGTGCTACTGTGTATATTGAGGATGTTGTAAAAATTTCCTTTGCCTTTAAGAAAAAGCTGCTGTATACCCAGCTGCATGCAAACCTAGCCAAAAAAAGGTGGAAAACAGATACTAGACCGTTATTAAACAAAGTCCTATTAGGTTGTTAGTCTTGCAATACAGAATGTAATTTCCAGACTATATTTTGCTAAATCAAAATTTTCAAGATCAGTAGTATTTTGTGATGCAAATAATGTTTTACAAAGGAAAACAAAGGCTATGCACTGTGAGAATAGTGCCTATGCCACTTGTGGCCCTTCCTTGTCTTTCTCACCACAGACTAGATATTAATGCTGTACTTTAAGTATATGAGACTGCTTAAATCACATCAAGCCCTCCTCAGGAGAATGTTAAACAAACAGAGAAAGAGTTAACCTAACATTTATCAGCACACACACTGGCAGAAACAGTCTCAGAGAGAGATTGAATAAATCACAAAGCTGTTTCCATCTCCTCATTAATATTTTTTTTAATAAGACAACCTATATGGACAGATGACTTTCTTAAGTGATCAGTAGTAAAAACTTTATGAATGCTAGATTAATAACAGGAATTACATGCTTCAGTAAAACTCCACAATGTGATCACTTTAGCACTCATTATTTATAAATATTATATAATATTTCTATTTAGTCACTGTGTAAGACAATAGTAGTTAAGCTGTGTCTGTTCCAGAAAAAGCTAAAAGAGTTTGGAACTATTCCACCCTCCAATATTATAGTCATTTTCATCTTTTGAATTTGTCCCAAATGGAATAAAATTGTCCAGTCATGCTGTGGAACAATATTTTCTCAAATGTGTATCAACTCTTTTGGAGACCTGTTAATTTATATTCTACATATTAAAGTGCTTTTCCAGAGGGAGGAAGTTGGAAAGGGCTGAAAAGGAAGGAAAAGAATCTTGTTCAAATATTTCACAATTCACTCAAAATCTAGTTACGTGCTGAGTCCCTGCAGGTTTGGTAGATCTTATTCCACCTTTGATCAAGTCACACATGGTCATTCCAAGCTGTCAGGCAGCCCTCATTTCCTCTAAGAACCCACACAGATCATGTCTGACGGGGCTGCTGCAATATAGAAATCACAGGTTTTGGGTTGAGGGGGGCTGCTTAGACAGTCACAGTTATAAGTCTCCATTGCTGCTTCTGGGAATAAAGGATATACAATTTCTAACAAAATACTTTTACAGCTTGATGTAAGAAAAACAACACATAACCAACCAAAAGTATTTTCTGAACATCTCTTAAATCTTTCTAGCAAGGCAGTCCAAACCCTATTAACAATTTATGTGTTGTTCAAAACTCAAACAAAGTAAAAAATCATGGCAATCCTCAACGGTGTCCTTGAACTGTGTAAAGCTTCCAGGAAGTGGTAGCTGTTTTGTGGTGTCTTCTGAGTCTATTTTTCAACCCTACCTAGAGTTCAGAGCAGCATGGAAACACTTCTACCTTCCTGAAACAGGCAGGTGTAGATCAAACACTGTACATATATCAGAGCTTTACAGGGGAATTGCTGGTAGGTCACTGATATGCAAAGCTAACCTTTAATTGTCTTCAAAAGTTTAAGGATCATTTAAATTGCAATTCTACAGGGAAAGGAGGATGGAAATGTGAAATAAAGAGTCTATGGGCCTGATTCATGAAAAAGTTACAGACCATTTACATAGGAAAGGAATGCATGAAAATTCTTTACAGTGTGCCTATGTGATTTATTAAATTCCTTTTCCGTGTGTAATCGGTTAACTGCACTTGAAAGGTGTAGATTCCAGAAATGAGAGCAAAAGGCTGAAGAAAATGAGGTAGAGCATTGTACCTTGCTGAGGATTTTTGCCCAGCAGACAGACAAGAAGGTAACTGTGGTGAGCACAGAAAATGCTTTTGAGATTCAGCAGTCTTCCTTTAAAGCGCTTCTTGACAGTGAGTTCATGAGTACTGAGTTCTCTGTCATGAAAGAAATGCTGCTGTACTGGAACTTGAAAAATGATGCTATGTTAGTTTGTTTGTTTTGATGGTAGTGTTTTTATAATAATAATCTCATTATATTAAAAACCTGTGAGTAGCACAATTGTAATGTTGAACTCCATAGTCAAAAGAAGATTCATCAAAGCTAAGCACTGAGTATGACTGAAAATATTTTCTCACATTTACTGTTCTTTTTTCAGCATCTTTGTCAGCCATGAAGGCACTTATGTCAGACAGTATCACCAAGAGGTAGAAATTTCCCCTCTTTTTGTGAAAATCTATTACCCATGGCCTATGCAGGGCTAATAATCACTTGCTTATTTTGCTCTGCCTCATTATTCAAACTGGAACTGGATCTGTATCTCCCCAATATGTTTGTTGACTGTGTCTTACAGATCAGGGTTCAGGATCAGAGATTAGCATTGATCAGTAAGGGATAATTACCCTTCACTGACACTTTAAGTAGGAATTTCCTTACTCACATTACAGACAAAATGGTTTAATACTGCATTAATAAAACTTTTTTGTCACAAGGCAGGTTTGGTGAAGACAAGCCATTGAAGAACAGGGTAGATATCAGGCCCTACCAAAATGTATGTGAGACTAGAACTTCTTTTAAATATCCGTGAGTGAAAACTCAAATGGCTAAGGAAAATGTAGAGAGATGGCTAAAGAAAAAATAAAAGAGAAGGGACAAAGAAAGAAAGAATTAGGAATGCAAAAAGCTATTTGATAAATAAAGAGAGTCTGGAACATCTCTTAATTTGAAAAGAAAACAGGAAGCTTTTTTAGGAAAGCAGGAAGTCACCAGAGAAGGAAAGACAGCAAAAATGTGCCAGCATCTCTTATGCTGTTGCTGAACTCTAAAACTGCATGAACCAGCAAGGCAAGATACTCAGCCAATCCAGAGAACAGAAGCCTGCATTCAGCTGTGCTGGAGCCCAAATCTATAGGACAAACTGAATGGATGCTGTGTGGCCTGAAGGGTATATAGGTTGTGCAGGACAATCAAACTGGGATATGTCATGGCATATGTTAGAGAAATTGAACAAGTATGTATGAAAAACATGAAAGAGTGAGCGGAGGCATGTGGGTTGAGCTGGCATAGAGGTAGAATGAATTTCTGCCCATATCAAACAAATGGTTCGGTTGTTTTTATGATTTAGAAGATGAAAAAGCTGCTTTTTTTACCATTGTTTTGCTTAGCAACAGCAACAAAGACAAGTACTCAGCTGGGACTGTCATTTGCTCAGCTCATTAAAATATTAAGAGAGAACACATCTTAGCAGAGCTCTGAGCCTGCAGAGCTGCCAAAACAGGTTCCCAATACGCAGACGGAGTGCTGAGAGTTTTTCTCCTTTTCTCTTTTCCCCCTTATTGCCATCAGTCTTGAAGCAGAGTGCTTCCTGCTGTTAGTTTTCACTAGGTACTTTTCTAGTGTCTCAAGTAAAGAGGCCTGGGGCACCATGTTCCAAGGCTTCTTCATGCGTAATACAGATTAATGTCCATCCCAGAAGACCTATTCTAAAAGGTTTCTTTTTCTTGAGTCCTCCTGTAGCCAAAGCAATGCAGAAGTTCCCCTGCCTGCCATGACAGCCTGATTTATATGAGAGTGATAATAGAACCAAAACTGAGAAGATAACTAAAGGATCTGAAGATATTGCAGCTTGTTTGATTGTCACAATACGTTACGAAAAGGAGGAATTTGAGTAATTTCAAGGCATTTTGATGGACTTTATGAAATTTTGTTAGCTTTGCTGTGGTGGATTGACCCAGCCAACAGCCAAACACCCACCCAGCTGCTCATTCATTTTTCCCCTCTCATCAGTGAGATGGAAGAGAAAACAGAAACAACGAAGTGAAAAAACTCGTGGGTCAAAGCAAAAACAATTTAATAGGTGAGGAAAAAAGACGTAATGTCAAGTGATGCAAAGGCAATCACTCACCACCTCCCATAAGAAGACTTATGCCAAATCAGCGGCCATCTTCAAACAATCTCCCCTTCTTTGCCTTCTACCTCAGCTCTTATTGCTGACCATGGCACCATATGGTATGGACCAGCCCTTTGGCCACTTCAGGTCAGCTGTCCCCTGTGTTCCCTTCCAGCTTCCTGCTCATGCCCTGCCTACTTGCTGGGGGACAGAGTGGGGAAAAAGAAAAAGATGTGGTGCTTTGTGCAAGCAGGATTTAGTAATAGCCAAAACACTGGTGTGTAATCAACACTGTTTTAGCCACAGAGTCAAAAAGGCACCTATAATTAACTATACTAACAGCAAAAAAGTAACTCTCAGTATCTCTGAGACGTGGTACAGTAGCTATGGTGAACCTATGTACTCATAAATTATGAATACAACCCGTACCGCTAGAAAACAGAACAAAATGAGAGTGAAATCACTGATTTTAAAATGTGGCTCTTTTCATTTCACATTGTAGTACAATCTCTCATACTCAACACTCATTATCTGACCCACCTATAAGTTGAGGAAGAATTGTGGCTTTGACAAGGTAAAAAAAGTACTTTCCTGCATTTTCATTTTTCCTTTTGCTGCTTCCTTTAAATTTAGGTTACCTTGGCTGTTTCTTTTCTTCTTCTTCCCACAACTTCATTTTTCTTTTTCTCCTTTGTTCATTCCCTTCTTTAAGTTATCCATAACCAGCAAACCAGTAGGTTTCCCCATTGCTCTCCTCCACCTTTGGAGCCAGTGCATTCCTCTCTGCCCTCCAAAGAGGTGGGATGCTCCCTTGCTTTGGAGAGCCAGAATTTATCTAGCCATCTGCTCAGCTCCTAGCTCCAGAATGATATGCTTTAAATATCCAGTATACTAAAAAAAAAAAAAAAAAAAAAAAAAAAAAAAAAAAAAAAAAAATTACAAGTGTAGCCTCTTTGAAAATACTCCTGGTGTCTTGGACCCCTTACTTTCTGTGCTGATGCAAACTATGCTGCTTACTGGCATTCACTTTGGCCCTACTTGATCAAAATCTATAAGCACACATCTAAACATCTCATTAATATCAGGAAAGCATATTTTGATAGCAATTTTAATGTACCTCAGGGAACAAATTCTTGCAGGTAAATCAGTATTAAAAAAAGGTTAGCCCAATGTCAATGCAGTAACTCTCATGGAAAAGGAGGCTTTCATAAGAAAATAGAAGTAACACTGACAGTTTGATAAAAAGCAGCTGAGAAACATGAACACATGTGGAGGGTTTTTTTTGAACTGAGGAGATTGTACCTGAAATAGAAAAGACTGAGAGAACAGGCAGAGAAAGAGAAATAATTTGGTTTTTTTTTTCCTTGTATAATTAGCCACTGATCCATTCCTGAAAGGGAGCCCAAATGTTGGAATGCATTTAGAAACCATTAAAAAAATTAAAAATCTTTCAATACCAATCATGGCTAGAAGTTTTTGGGTTTTCCTATGAACACAGTTCTTCTCATGCTCAACAGTCATTCTCAACACTGTTAATCAACAGCATGACAAGATTCTACCAATGTGACCTGTATTATCTTTCTCTGTACTCATCAGAGCAATTGATAAACTTTATTGGAATGTTATTCTTCCCAGCTGAGTTCATCATTTCACAGCTGTAGTGGAACATATATCTTTGTCCTTAGAGCAAAGGATTAAAATAGCCAATTTCCCCTACTTATTTTTGTAGTTGTAAATTATTTTCTATTGTCCTTCTCAAAGGTTTCTGGGAGAGCTGCTTGATAGCAGCAACATGGAGAATTAGGAGTGTAGCTCTGTAAGTAAAGTATAAAAAGTAGTTGAGCACATCTGAGGTAAATAATTTCTCTCATGAACTGAGAAGTGGCACTATAAGGCTGCGTAGGGGTTTTGATGTTTAGAGTAGACAACAGGATCAGGTATTTCTTTGCATTCTAGTCCTAACAGTTCACTGACATGTGGCCTGACTTATAACTAAAAGACATACATCAACACGTGTCACTTTTAGAAAATTTTAGCTCACATATCCTATAACAGCATTTACCCTGAGCCCTGGTGCTCCTTAGCACATCTGCAGAGGAAGAAAATAAATATATTTAAGGGAAGGAAAGCCTAAAGACTTTTCTTACAGCTACAGTAAGCTGTGCCTCAGCTGCTTTTATCAGAGGACAGTTCTGAGTTGACATATGATGAGATGGAGGTGAAATATCTTGTTTTGTATCCCATCCTGTACCACTGACTGCTGGTCCACCTCTCTAGGTGTAGAAGTTGGTACCCAAAAAAAGCAGTGACGCAAAGCACTCAAGACTGGATGGACAGATGAAAACTTACATCATGAACCAGGAACTTAACTAGGTCAGTGAATTGATGCCAACAGCTAATACTGATTCAAAACCCTTCTGCAGGTTTTACATTCATTTTAAATGCATTTATGGTTATGGTTGTCCTGTATCCCAGTGAACTGTACTGCACAATAAGAGAGGAGAGTGCTGTTTCTTCTCTGGGTTGGGTTTTGTGCCAGGTCCAACCTGGCTTAGGTGTTTGTTATGAGGAGAGTATTCGTGATTATCTATGACTTCTGAATTGCACTGAGCTGAGAGCAAGGCATCTGAGTCCTTAATTTGCTCTTGCTGGCTTGGCATGTACCTACCTACACAATATTCTGGGAAATTGATACAGCTGATTTAAAGAACGTTATCTGTGTCTTACAATGTACTTAATGAATAAACCAGGCGTATAATCTCGGTCTTTGGATTATACTAGATGACAAGCCAGCTCTGAGTTAGTGTTCTTTTATCTGCTCTCTACCTGTGCAGTGCAGCACCCCTGCTCCTGCAGCTGTGACCAACACAATTGATGATCTGAGAGAGCAGTTCCTGCCAGAGCTGTTCAGACAACCATGTTGGAACAGTCAGAAAGGAGTGGTACAGCAGAGTCATATTGAGGTGGCCACTTGAGCTAGTTGTCTTGCTTTCAACCCTTTTGAACTCCAGAGGTGTACATTGGTCCATGGATGAAAAACCACAGGAATGTCTGCCAACAGGATCCTGTTGACATTTTCCACGCCCTGCCTTCCTACTATTTGTGTTTGTTTGTGTGCTGGGCTTTCAAATTCCAGCTGGAAATTCAGTTGGGAGATAACACAGACAATGACACAGGTAGGGTAAATGCCAGCCAGTCTCTGATGTCTGCACTTCTTGAAGATGTACTTCTCCCACAGGAAGGGAGACTGTGAAATAAATACCTGTGATGTGGTTCTGTAGCCCTCTGCCTGTCTGTGCTGCTTTGAATACTCCATTTATCTGGCCCGGAGACTCAACCAAAGCGTATTCTGGAATTTCAGTGGCCACTAGGACAGTCTACTTTTGTTTGCATAGTTACTAAGTCCTTCCTTCTGGGAAGGATCCCCTTCCTAAGTGGAGTGGTTCTAAGAGCACGGGTGAGTGTCCAGGTCCAGCCTGAGCCTCTGTGCAGCATCACCATGTGCCAGTACAAAAGCATCTCCAGCAGCCTGTTTCTTTCAAATGCTTCGCAAGTGGCAAGTCAGAAAACATTAGGTTTTGGTGGAAAGAAAACAGCTGTTTATTTTATTTTATTTGGATGATGGTGTGGAATTTAATTCAGCAAAGACATGAAGTATGTTGGTAAATTGTGAGTGTGTGTAGGTGGGTGTGTTGGTGGGTGTAGGGAGCATATGGAAGAACTGCAGCATGAGAAAGCAGCCGACAGAAGGGGTTTGAAAAGTCTAAAGCAGAGCAGACTTCTTTTCTCTTCCTGCATTTTAACTCTCCTTTTGGCACCAATTCATGATGCAGCCTCATTCTCTCTCCCTCTTGGATGACACATTATACTTGTATTTCTCATTATTTGCTGTGAATGTAATTCTTGAATTTATAGTTTTAGGTCCGAAAGGTAAACACAAAACTGACTAAAATAAACCGTTAAGTTTGCAAAGCAGCAAATGGTGCGGTAAGGGGGTGTGTCTTTGTGTATGTGTTTGCTGTCCATGACACTTCATGCATCACTCAGGAACCATACTTACTACCATTAATTACTAACTGTAACTACCCTGCCCGTTTCTGCACAAATGCAGAGTGAAGTCAAGCTTCGGGCCTCGGGAGGCCTCAGGCCGACCCCGGCCCCCGGCCCTTGCCCCATCCCCGGCCCCCGGCCCCCGGCCCCCGGCCTTTGCCCCATCCCCGGTCCCCGGTCCCCGGCCTCCGGCCCCGGCCCCCATTCCCGGTCCCCCGCCCCCATCCTCAGTCCCGGCCCCGGCCCCGGCCCCGGCCCCGGCCCCGGCCCCGGCCCCAGCCCCCGGTCCCGCCCCGCGGCCCCATCCCCGGGCCCCCGGCTCCCATCCTCGGCCCCAGCCCCGGGCCCAGCCCTTGCCCCAGCCCCCGGTCCTGCCCCCGGCCCCCAGCCCCATCCCCATCCCCGGCCCCTGGCCCCCATCCTCGGCTCCGGTCCCGGTCCCGGTCCCGGCCCGGGCCCCTACGGAGGCCCGCGGGCAGCCCCGTGCTGTTGCGCGGCGCCAACGGGCGGGGGCAGCATTGCCCGCGGAATGGCGGCGGCTGCCGGGGCCGGGCGGGAGCGGGGAAGGGAGGAGGGAGGGGAAGCGGAGAGACGAAAGGTTCTTTTCTGTGCTCCTTCGGAATCTGCCGAGGGTTGCTTTGCAGCGCGCTCGGACGCGCCTTTGCCGTCTTTCGGGGGAGAGTGTGAGATTAAAAAATGCCAGCACCGGCAGCCGGTGTCCGCTGCGGCGACAGGGATGCCTCTGCTGGGAACGGTGACAAAGGCTTCCCAGCGGGATTCTTAAGTTGTAAAGCATGTGACCTGTAACGTACTTAGGAGAAACCTGGGACCTTGTACTTTAACACAGGTCCAGAGCTGTGGCTGGCGGTGCCGCGAAGGTGGGCCCGGGAGCCAGCAGGCAGAGCAGGCAGAGCAGAGGGGAGCAGCTGCCTCAGCCGGAGGGCACATCCAGGGCCGGGCCTGCCTGACCACCGCGGGGCTGACCTAAAGCCAAAGCGTGGTCTTGAGCACAAGCTCCAAATTCCTCTTAAGACACTGACACACTTGAGGCAACAGCCACCTCTCTGCGGAGCCTGTTCTGGCGTTTCACCACTGAAGAAATCAGTTCCTCTTTGAGAAACCATGCAAAGGTGAAGATTATTAGGAGAAGCGTTGGGCTTCAACATTCAGACTAAGTGGCGTGGCACTCTTGTTGCCCCTCCTTTAAAGCCTCACATCACAGGGGTAAAAGAGACAAGGAATAGTGAGGATTTTTCTAGCACCTTTTGCAGCAGATTGACTTTATAGTTTATTTATATAGTTTGCTTTGCTAAATTTTGCAAATCTTGGTTCAAGCTACCAGATCATAAAATATTACCTTCCCAACAAACTTCCTGTCGAAGGTCCTTACATGACTTAGGAGCACAAATTCCACTCAATCAAAATTCAAACTGTGTTCCCAGTCACTTTGGTCACTTTAAAAGATGTATGCAGGGCTTGGTAAAGACAACAGATGGTATTTCACTACCGAGTCACATTGTTGAGATGCAGCTGACACCTGGGTACAATGTAAGGCTAGCTCTCACCTTGCTTTGGATCTATGAAACTTTACAGTTTGTATTTCTAAATATATCTGATGCCAACGGGACCAGGTACATGTTTCAGCATTTTTTTTCCGTGTGCTGTCTCACTTATGATCTTCATCTTAACTTGGATTTCTAAGGCCCATAGTCATGAACACAAAAGAAGAGCTCACATGGATCTTTCCTTTTGTTGAACATACACTGAACATTTTAAGACAGTACCAGAGAGAGAGAGAGAGAGACGAAAATAAATCAGAGAAAAGGAATAGGAACTCAAAGAGGGGGAAAGAAAGGAGAGAAAATAAACAGATTGGTAACAGAGGAAGAAGACTGAAGGCATACAATGTCTGATGACAGAAGAGAAAAAGCAGTTTTCTCAATTCTCCTGCCCTGTTGGCAGTTCTTAACTCCCTAGCTTCTGTGGAGAAGTAATCTAAAAATCTCAGTAGTATTATACCCACGGCTTTCTAGTTTTGAGGATACAGAGAAAATCATGACAATGAAGGAGTAGCCCCAAAAGACAAAGTATGCCCATGCTACACACTGCTCTGTAGTGCAGAGATGGAAGAATCCAGGCAGAATCTGAAGAGTAACCCTGCAGCTGTACAGGAGATAAGCCTGGGCTATACTCTGGGCTCCTGGGCCAATCTGCACCTGCAACAGCACCCCCACCCATCCTGAAGTCTGCTATGTGGACCAGAAAGCAAGTGAAAAAGTGTTTTACTTTCATTTAAATAGAAAATAAAACAGTCTGACAGTTGCAAGGTGGAATATAAGTCCTTTGGCCAGCTTTTTTTGTCTCTTGAAATGATGTAGCAAAAAATATAGCCACCCCTGATATATGTACATATTAGGGTGGGCACTCAGTGTTTGAAGTACAGTGTATGGAATTGCTCACAGCACATTAAGAATGCTCAGTAACGTGCAGTTTTAGGGTTGCACTTTATGCTGTAAGACACATGGTGCTGTTAGCAATCCTTTTTCTCTCATGAAGCACACATTACTTGAGTTTTCTAGTTGAGCATACACCTAAATTACTTTTTTTTTTGAAGAGGGCCATAAATTGTCATCAAAGACGGGGGGTCTCAAGTCAGCTGTTATTTAAAGACTCTCTATCTGCTTGTTCTCCGAATCCTATGTCATCCTTACATCAATATCCTTTAAAGAAAAGCAGAAATAAGGGGAATATAAACCTATGAACCCAATTTAAAAAGCATTACATGCAATTTGCATGTGAAGGTAGTGTGTTTTTTTTTAAACAAATATTCTATCTTGTGGGGGTTTTTTGTGACCTTTCTTAATTTCCTTAGCTTGTTTACAAAGATGGTTGATTTCCATCCATTTTTTTTCTGATAAGAAATAGTAGTGGCTGCCTCTACTTTTCTATACCCTTTTTTTTTTTTTTGCTTCCTTTAAAGGTGTTGATCCACCTGTTCATTAAAAAGGGGAAAACCCAACTTTAGGGAGTGCTGTCAAGTAGAAAAGTTGCATAGTGATGTGACACTGCCTGTGTGTGAGAGAGAAATCAAATAAGATCCAGAGCTGAAAAACTAATTCACTGTATGTAGCATAGAAGAAAAATCATGCTGAAGTCCTGAGCTAACTCACATAATGCTTTCAGGAATCAGAAAAATGACACTGTCAAAACACAACATTAGTTTTCAGAAGCCTCCAGGCAAAATTTTATTTATTTAAAGTTAGCTCCTATTTTAATAACAAAAAAGTGGCAGCATATTCTACATCAAAGAAAAAACTTTTCCTAATGTTTCCATTCCTCTTGTGAAGTACTGGAGTTGAAGTAGTGGAGCTGTCTTTCTCTAAATAATTACGTGAGTGGCAGGATCTCAACCTGAGAAAGCTTTTTGTCTGCACTGGGGACTGTAGCATAAAGAGAATCACATTTGGCTTGCCTAATCTGAGCTGCAATACAAGATATTCAGACTTTCAGTATTTAAATAGTTAGTTTTATACAAGATCCATAACAATGAAGACGAGTCCTGAATCAACATCTTAGTACACTGTGGCACCTTGATCAAGGACTACAGATGAGAAGCACATTTATGAGCTACAGCTCTCCAGTCAAGACCTATTAACCACATTCCCTGTGGCAGTACTCAGGAGAATGTCCCTTAACATGGTGCACAGCTGATGGCTTCTCTTACATATTACCCTCATTTCAGGCATCCTCACCTTCAGACCTGGACCGAAGCACACTGTGAGAGTAGTCAAAGCATTTACCTTGTTGAAGGAATGAGAGATGCATTTTAAAGTTCACTTCTGGATCTCGTTCCTGGCACCTCTATTTATTCCTCTTTGTTCTTCATTCATTAAATTTTTATAGTAAGAACTAGTAGTAGTGAGAAGGCAGTCCAGGTCCTTTCCTTCAAAGACATCCCATAAATAAAGAATAAACCCCTTAGGACCCTAGACCTGTTGTTTGCCTTTTTAGCTTGACTTCCCCACCAGTTCCTAGTAATACCATTCCTTTGGCAGTAACTTGTCTGTGTTTCCTTTCTATTATTTCCTATCCTTTAACACCTCCTGCTTTGAACCTTAACAGATCCAGTCTGGAGCTGTGGTAATTTGCTTCAGTTACAAAAGGCTCCACATTTGCATGTATCTGGGTCTTGCTGCAGAACGGTTGGGTATGTGTGGGAGTAGGACTGAACTTTGTTGCAACGAGATAACTCTTACATCTGAGAAATGTATTTCTTCCTTCTGGGCCTCTGGTCTTTCATAAGCAACAAAATGAACTAATGTCAAGGCTGCTACCAACAAACCTATGGGAATCAATGGAGGGGAAGCAATGCTTGCACCTCTAATGCAATGGCTTCAACTTCTAGCTCAGACAAACCATGTCTTTCTGGTGAAGTGAGGCAATAACGTGATGGATGAAGGATATTATGGTAAGACAGTACAGTCAACAGCTGCCAGTAGCAGGAGTTGCAGAAAGACGACAGAGCACAGAAGAGAGACTTTCCCCCTCTATCATGGCAAAATCTAAAGTAGAACAAATCTTCTCATGAATAACAGAAAGCAGTAACTCTGGCTGCCAGGTGATGTTCTTTTGAGGTTGAGAACTGCTTCTTCTACCAAAGCAACTACCCCTACTTGGGGACTGTGGAGAGTGAAGGAGCTCTTTTCCCTGCAGCATAACCTAAGACCTGCCTAAACTCATGTTGGGCAGGAGAGGCCCCAAGCATGAGTGTGGTTGTTCCAGTGATGGACCAAGAAAATTTTATGTGATGGACCTGTAAAGCACTTCAGGATCATCGGGGATGAATCATGCTGTAAAATGTATCATTAATGTTACTAGATGTATTATAGACTTCTGTGATCTGAGACTGCTGCAGGCAGTGTGCTAGGAGAAAAGCTTTCCAGATTGTGCTCATGCAAATTTCTGTCTGTGATCACATTCATTCTGGTTCCCACTACAACATTACTTTCACACTCATGTGTGCTGCTCACTCAGTCTAAACTTTTTATTACTGCAGGTTGTATGACTACAACATAGCATCCCTTTTACAAGGGCTAGGAAACATACAAATATGGAAATAAAGGCACAAGAAATTTAATGGATATACTTATCCCAGGAAGGGGGTGGAGCCCTAACCTTTGCCTCCTGACTTGAACATGTGCCCTAAAAGGTTACTAGATCAGGGCAGCTGTCAATTTGTTCATGGCATTTAGTTCAGCTTGTCTTTTTGTTCTGAACCATTGTTTTATTCTGAACTGGGGACGTTTATAATTCAGAGAAGAATTTCTGAAAGCTGGGAAAAACAAATGTTAAATCTTACCTCTTTTGAGTCCATCATGTTGTACATGGACAGTTAAGTCTCATCAACCCTGTTAATTCGTGCAACCAGCATTTTGAAATGATTTAGGATTGATACAGTCACAAAATAGCCCTGTAATAGGAGATGGAGGATGAGCAGACATATCCAAGAAATGTTTTTTAAACATTGGAAGTGAACTGGAGAGCCAAGGTAATGGCAAGGAGACCCATGGGCAGTGGCATAACCTGTGCCAAGAACCTCAGAACAACCAGACTGTTTGGCAATGTAGGGAAAAAGCAGCTAGTGCTCTAAAAAATAAAAGCATAAAAGCAGGAAATCACAGGCAAATCCTACATGAATTAATCCAACAGAAGTCAAATCCAAGAAATTGTGAGCAGTGAATCATCAGTAAAAGGGCACTTGCATGTAACATATGAGTTCAATTCACAGGTACCCAGTCTGTTTTTTAAAATTAAAATTTAAAATAGGTCAAAAATATTCAGTGTTTAGATGAAAGTTGAAAAAAAGAAGCTTTCAAGATCTCAAGTCTGTATTTTGAATGTTTGTCTAATACATCAACACAGGCTGGCTTGCCAAAAATATTAAAATACAAGTAAAAAGATCATAAATTAGTAAATTGTCAAGTATTCTTAATATGTATTCTCGATGCCAGACATAATAGTAAAAGCAGGTTACTTAAATAATAAGTGCCAGTTAGTACTCAGAGATCTCAGAATAGTTTTACTTTAATACATGCAACAAACTAGGTTTGCTTCAGGAAAGCTATCCTTAAAGAAATACTAAAGATTTAACTAAGACACATGAAAAGTTTCTGTATTTTAGGATTTCAGCGTTCATTTAGGGAACTATTACACCATGCAGTAGAAATCTTTTATTAAACCAATGCACTCATTTATTTGAAATAAAATTATTGTTCAGTCACTGTATTTTGATAGACTAGACTCTGCACACAGACAGGAGATAATGGATTGAATAGGATGTCCTTGAAGGAGAAGAGCTGCTTCAGATTACCTCTCTAATACTCAGGAGACATCCTCCTTCCAGTACTCATCAGACTTCTGAAGGCTAAGAGGAAAGATGCACCCATGCTATCTGCTGTAACAAATCAGCTCCTGAATCACCTAACTGTAAAACTCACAGGGAAAAAAATTAAATAATCTCTGCTTAAAATATCTCAATGTCATTTTAAAGTCTATTTAGGAAGATCAGCTCTGGTGCCTTTATAGCAGCTTAGCCATGTGCATTGTAAAGGCTCACTGGTACTGTTGCCATCACTGGGTTTTGAGATGAGTACAGCACAAAGTTACTAAATCAGTTTTGGTCTTACAGAGTCGTTTGGTTCATACTTTCAAGCAATTAAAGAAATTGATATACAGAGACTTTTAAAAGTAGGCAGGAGACAAAATTTTATGGACACAGAGAACTATAACGACATAGATTACTTCTTGGAAAAAAAAAAGGAAGCAGAGAATATGTGCAAGACATATTCTATCACCTCTTAAGCAGAGAAACTAAAAATTAAAACTTTGGGTTTCATTTTTAAAGACATTTTTTCAGCCATTAACATAAGGGGTGCTGGAATAAGCCAACATTTTGTGTCATAATAAGTATACAAAACATTTTCCTGCAGGCTTAGTAAAAATCAGATAAACAAGAACTTCTGAGCAAAGTCCTCAAAACCAGTGTCTTAGCATATATGGGAATTGAGCATCGATGTCTTTCCCTTTTTTCACTGAACCATGTGTATGTCTGTGTGTATGTGGATGTCTGTACCCATCTCCCCACCTCACGTCTTCAGCTACCACTTTGTTACAAAGAAAGTCAAAAAGAGCTCTGCTGAAACATCTTATTCATAGCAGGGCCCAGTAATTCTGATGGAAGTACAGCAGCTTAAGGCAGATAAAATGGTGCTGTTTCTCTCTATTATAAAAGTCTTAGGCCTCTCTATGGCACAACACTTTACTCACCTACTTTGCATATCAATGTTGCACAAATGGCCTTGTTCATACTTAAAACAGTGTAGACTGAGCTTATAGTTTTAGTCATTCACACCACTCAGAAACTGTTTGAAGCCTCTCTAGGAGAAAAAGTCAGCAAACTGTTCTTTTTTATGTATTCAAAATTTAAACCTGTTGAAGTTCTATTTCTCTCTCTCTGAAAAAAGGAAAAGGTTGGCTTTCAGTTGAGAGAAAAAGAAAAGATCACATTGTTTTTCAGACCAATACATTCTGTTACCATTTCTCAAACTCAATACAGTTCTAATGAGAAAAAAGCAGGCTAGTTTGAGTCATGAATCCTGCAGGAAGACTTGCAGGAAAAGCTGTTTTCTTTAGGAACAAATATCCTACCACCTTAAAGTATCCAGTACAGTACAAAAGCTAAGATCAACGTGTTTCAGTATCTTTTTTAAACTCACAGTGAAAAAAATGACTGCTACAGTGAAACTTATGACATCTCTTTGGTTTCCATAGGCATCAATGAAAAAATAAGCTTCATCCTTATCTCTCTGAAAGTACATCTTCTCTTACAGTCCATCGTGTCTCTGGTCCATGGACACTCCACACTGAGAGAAGTAAAATACTGGTATTTGCAGGGAGAAGTGAGAAAATGATTCAGGCTTCTCAAAGAGTAGAATTCAAATAAACCAGGCATATCCAGGTATTAACGAGTCTTTTCTGATCGTGGGAAAGGATCAAATATGTTTAAGTCTAACCTAAAAATGATCCTGAATACTAATCAACTAATGTATTGTTAACAGATTCATCCCTTTTTCCTTAAGAAATTTTATACAACCATTTATTCATACACTGTTATATGAAAAACTCTTTTCCCTTGCTCCTTTCAAAAACATTTAAAGATCTGTGAAAAATGTAATTATTATGGCAGCTCTGCTACATTACTGTAAGCAATAGTAAGGAACAACAACATTTAACAATTTCTAATTTCAAATATTGATCAGCATAGTATGCTGGGCATGTAGAAGTTCTAACAGAGAGGATCCTCTTTAGTCTCTTGTTTTATATACAGGTGCTGCCAAGTGCATTTCTGATAGTGGGTAAGATAATTAAACTAGAGTGTTAAGTCACCTCGTTGTCACCTCAATGTGAATGTCCTGCCATATAGGTGACTTTTGTGGAGGTATCTCAGATATATGCTGAGGATAGAGAAGGATAACTTGGAGTGCTGGTCTCCTAGCTCCAGTGCTCATACTCTGGAAGAGAAGCAGTGAGAATATATAGATATAGAATATAGGCAAGGCAAAGGTTTGATACTCATTCTTGAAGATTTAATTTTGTTGCCTTTGTCTAAAAGCAGTGTGTTACTGCTTCAAGCAAAGTCCAAAAGGCTTTCTTTTCTATACTGACCTGATGTAATGAGTAAAATATCAGTGGTAATGAAATTGACAGGAGCTTCACCTGTGTGTCCGAGCTTGTTTTAGTGAAAGCAGTGATAAAACTCCTGTTCATTTTCTGGAGAAAACTGAAGCTCGGGGTCTATGATAGCTGTGAATACTGGTAGCTGGTAGTTACCTGAATGTTGGTAGCTCTTTAATAACAGCTGTCTTCCAGATACAAAACACAAAAATACCCCTGGATTAGAAAGCAAGATGGCAAATCCTGCTATCTGGCCATAATTTCCATTGTTTGTTTCAGGAAAATGTGCATCCTAAATACTACTCTGAAAAATTCTGAGTTGGCCCGAAGTGAGTAAATTCAGCGTAGAATTGAAGGGAATCCAGTCCTTAAAACAGTATTGGAGGTAATCTAGTTTCACCTCCATCCAAATGATCTAAAGTTATAATTGATATATTGCAACCACACCTAAATATATTAAACAAATAACCAATGTGATCAGACCAACTGCATCTCTCCAAAGTCACCTGCTATAACCTGCAAACATCTAAAAACAAATCAGAAAAAAGTACATTATTTTTAAAAGAAAACTTTATTTTTCATACAAACCTGACTCTGTTACATATCATGAGGCATCATTAACAAGGTAATACAACTTTATTTAAATCAAACAATATTGCTCCATGAACGTATCCAACGGAGTTAGTATCAACTCTTTTCTTTGTTTTCTCCTGGATGGAATGTGTATGTGCTTTGACATCAACTCATCTCCCTTAAACTGCTAGCTTAGCCAGCATATTATATGAATAACATCTTTGTCGGGTAAATCCACCACAGGTACTAAAATCAGAGCTGGAGTCTTCTCTTCCAAATATTTTTCAAGGTATTCTTGCAGTCCTAAAAGAGAAACAAAACAACTAATGAATCCTCCTTGTCTTATTGTATCCTATCTCTTAAGAAGGATTTTTAAATACTTCTCTGAAAATTATTGTGGAGTAGCAATTAACAAAAGGAAGTGAAATGCAACTCTTAAATTTTCACTTCATATAGAAGGAAAATCTCCCACCTCCTTTTTGACTAATTTGAGATTAAGTTTAATTTTGTTGCCTAGTGCTAGAATTTAGCAAAACAGATAAATGCTATTTCTCAACCTTGAGTGAGTGAGTGGTCTGTTGATTACAGACACAGAGAATTGAACTAGAGCAGGTAGTAAAAATACCAAAAGGCCAGCTGAAATTCAGTTTTTTGTTATTTTTGATATTTGGATGATCAGCACATAGTTGTCTGTGAATGGAACTCTTCTCTCAAAGTCCCATTGTGGGGCATCAATCAAAAGAGAAGCTAAAGTGGGCCATTTTTAAAAGCATTATGAACTTAATTTCAACTTGTAATCAATGAATGCATGACATCTTGAACACGTGATGGAGGAAGTCCAGGAATGGTAACATATATGGCTGAATATCTGGAATTACAGTAAGATTCAAACTGCTAAAAATACAGAATCTGGCTAAGAGAAGCTCTAAAGGGACTGGTATGTGTGCAAGAAGTTTGCAAATTTAGAAGTCCACTATGGGAACAGAATTAATGATTGAGAAGATCTAATTCGAATACAGAAGAAAAGTAAAGAATGGAAAAGTTAAACTTGGCATCAAGACATTCTTGGTCGTGCTCAGCCTTAGTGAACATGCTTGAAATCAAGCTGCACAGAACCCTAAGGAAAACTACTGCAAACCTGCTGAATGACCCACATTTCCTAATGATAAGGTATAGCCTGCAAAGGTTCTTGTTTCAATAACTTATTTCTGTCATCAACTTCTGGGATTATGGCAATTCTTTATAACACTAAGCAATCTTGGCTAGAAAGGGTGTAAAGAGGGCAGAACTTGCAGACTGTCAGAGCTTTTTTTTTGGCGTCACTGCCTGTGAAACTGCGAATAGGCAGTTCAGTCAAAGTGTTACCTCATCCAGGATAAAACAGGAATTTTGCAATTGTATTCACTGAAGCCAAAACTCCTCTTTTTATCTGGCAGCAGTAGCATAAATTAATGTAATAATGGCAATGCTGACTACAAAATATTGCAAAGACAGTACCAGTGCTCTGAAATTCTGCTGGCTTCCTTTCATATTAGCATCATTGACTTTGGAGGTGAAGATGGACAAGGGTGAGCCAAAGATCAACAGTCATCTCAAAGGTCAAAGGACTTCTTCATCTGGTGTGTAAAAAGGAACTCATTCTCTGTATTGGAGATATTCAGCAGTGACCCAGTAATTAACTATCAACTAGCATTTTTCTTGAAAAATTTGACTTCAGAAAACTTTATGGCTATGCTGACTCAGAAGGCATTAAGTGGAACAGGTGAAGACAAGCCACCTCAAAATCATTGATTCCACCCTATTAAAACTTCATTTCCTTTTTTTCATTAATTAAAATTGTGAAAATACAATTTTAGACTTCAATGTTTTATGCATAGGCTTAAAAGCTGCAAATTAGTGCTAAAAGCTACCAATACAAGTGCAGGTTTTCAATTTAAAGGGAGAATTTTAAAGTGAGTCTATCTGCAAATAGAACTCCATTCTTTGGTGGGTTTGTGGCCAAAATAGCCTTAAATATTTACATTTGAATGTGCTCCAGTGGACTTTCTTGCCAACCAGGAAGAGCCACCTCTCCTAATGACCAGTACCTTTTCTATTGCCAGTGCCTGCATGCATAAATGAAATGTGGATAAAAATCTGGGACATATGCCTCTACATATTTTACTGTATTTACAAATAAAATTGTTTGATATGGAAGCAGCGCAGCTTAGATGTGCATATTTATACACTTAAAAATTATGGATTAAAGTCTGCTCATGCAAACTTCCCCTAAGAAGCAGAGACTGGATTTTCTAAAACAGTAAAATTGTCTCATGGAAGACAATGCACAATTAGTAATTCTGTGGCAACCTATGCAATTACAGCAAACTAAAAAAATTGACAGCTATGTATTTTACCTGCTATAATAAGTTACTCTAAATCTTTCAGTACTAATTGTATATTTTTAATTATGGGGAATCATATGTATACTATTTATATCTTTTTACTCACTCAAAATATGCTTTTAGATAAATAAGAGCCTTGGCCATGAGTGTTTTCTGAATATGTAACTCTTTGTTTGAATACAAATATTTCCAAAAATGTCGTTCCTTTTATATCATGTATGGGAATGCTTGCTTGGTTGTGCACCGTACTTATAAAAGTTGATTTTAAAAGCTAAAACAAGTAAAGGACAAAGGCTTACAGTGAGTGTGTTTCCTGGAGGTTTAATAGAGGCTATAGATGACTAATGTCAGTCTTACAGTTATTTAAACTGCCTTGATACAGAATGTTTAAGTACAAGCAAAACCAGCTGATTATCAAGCAGCAAACAAGTGGTGTGCATTGTGGATGTTTTCATTTACTGTGAGAGTCCACACTAATTATGCTGGCCACATTGCAGCACACTTACAGTTTTATGGAGACCAGCCAGGGACTCCTGAGGTAGCAGAAGTCAACAGGGAAACACGAAGGAAATATCTCAAAGAAATTAAGGGGTACTCCTCTATGAAGCTTACCCAGCCAACAGCCCAGCTGAGGTGCCTTTACACCAATGCATGCTGCATGTAAACAGGAAGAGCTGGAAGACACCATGCTGCCTGAAATCTGTGTCCTTGTTTCCATTACAACACAGCTCAAGGTGGGTCCATGGGAATCTCATGAAGTTTAACACAGCCAAGTGCTGGTGCTGCACCTGGGTCAGAGCAACCCCCGGTATCAGCCCAGGCTGGGGATGGACAGATGAGAGCAGCCCTGCCCAGAAGGACCTGGGGGTGCTGCTGGAGGAGAGGCTGGACATGACCCAGCCATGGGCACTCCCAGCCCAGAGAGCCAAGGGTGTCCTGGGCTGCATCCAAAGCAGCGTGGGCAGCAGGGCCAGGGAGGGGATTCTGCCCCTCTGCTCTGCTCTGTCAGACCCCACCTGCAGGGCTGCACCAGCTCTGGGGTGCCAGCACAGCAAGGACAGCGACCTGCTGGAGACACTCCAGAGGAGCCCACCAAGATGATCAGAGGGATGGAACACCTCTTCTGTGAGAAAAGAAGAAAAGCTTCAGTGTGACCTTATTATGGACTTCCAGTACTCCTACCAAAAAGATGGAGAGGGACTGTAGTGATAGTACTAGGGGGAAATGGCTTCAAACTGAAAAGGAGTAGGTTTAGATTAGATTTTAGGAGAAAATTCTTTACTGTTTGTGGTGAGGCACTGGAACTGGTTGCCCAGAGAAATTGTGGGTGCCCCAGCCCTGGAAGTGTTCCTGGCTGGTTGGATGGAGCTCAGGGCAATCTGGTCTAGTGAAACGTCCCTGCCCAACGCAGGGAGTTTGGAACTGGATGATCATTAAGGTCCCTTCCAGCCAAACCATCCTATGATTTTATGATTTTAAGTACATGGAATTTGTTCAAAGCAAATGAACTTCATCCTGCAAGATGGATCCCTCTGCTCCCAGATGACCCATAGAAATTCAGGGAGCAGATTCCATATGAAGTGTCTTCCTACACTGCTATGCATTTTTTTTCCCTGGATACAGCTGAGTAATAGGGACATAACTAAAACTTAAAAATGAAAGAATTTATTCAGTGTCTTCTGGCATTACCATTTATTTCTGCCATTGTTTTGTGAAGACAGGATACTGAAATCAATAATTTGATGATCTCTCATACTGACTTAGCAGCCCTTCCATATAACATTGAACAAACTAAGAGTCTAAGCTGTTGTTTTTAAAGGTGATTTTCGTACTAGGTAAAAAAACCAGTGCTTTGAAATGACTCCTAAAGGGTCATTCCAAAAGACTAGGAGGTGATTTTTACATCTTTGCTGTCACTGGCCTCAGCGGGATTTAGGCAGTATCAGGTGAGGCCACAAAATCCACAATTTCAAATTCAGGTCCCTGTTATTGTTGCCATACTCTTGTTTCACTGTATATCTGCAGGGGAGTAGTACTCTAATAGCTCGTATGAAGAAGGAAAATGGCAGCAAAAAGGAAAATGGTAGCAAGAAGGAAGATCACATTTAGCCTAGTACATAAAAAAATCACTTTCATATTACTACTGTATTTCCTTCACTTTTTAACCAAAAGATACTGTTACATTGCTTAGAGCAGGTTTTTAAATCCCTGAGCTAATAAAGCTCCATTGCTTCTGCTGTGGAGATTTGACATGCAGCATGTACTTTGAAAAGATGCATCAGAGGGGATCAGGTTCCTAACAGTTGACTAAGAGTTCCAGTCCCAAAAGATCTGCCCCTGGTGTGCAGAACACTTAACCCTTCGACCAGTACCAACATGACTATTCACAAATTATTGATGTCCCTAAATCCCTGGCAGATTGCAGACAGTTCTTGTCTCCCTTGAAGCCAAAGCATATGGTCACTAATGAGATGGATTAAAAATACATATACACATTCAGGGCTTTGCCACATGAATGTAAAGCCACAGAAATGTTAGAAGGTGATTGAACTGGACTGAACACTGTTAAATACATGATTAGCTTGTTATGGATCATTTCCATTGATCTATATACAGTTTCACAGCATAGTTTAATTAAAGCTGTCTGGAACAAGCCTCTGCCTTAAATGATCAGGCAGAGCAATGAAAAGGTGAAACCCGAGGAACTGGAGATGCCTCTCCCTTTCTTAAACATCCAGCTGACTGTCTCTGTGGTGTACAACCACAGCAAGAACAGAAACTGTGCTTTAACATATTGTCTGTTATTACACTCCAGAGTTTTTCACATCTTTTTCTTAATACAAAATGATGTAATGGAATATAAGATTTGGGAAAAAAACCTGCATCATTTGCATCATTGCAATTAATGCCTTTCTATCCAAAATAAAATCAAACCCAGTAAACAAGAATATACTGTTGGAATATAAGAGGGAGTCACTTGGCAAAACACAATTTTGTGCTGTTTTTTTTTTTGTTGTTGTTGTTTGTTTTTTTTTTTTTTTTCAGCTGTAAGGATTTTAAATCACAATATGATATTTTTCACAGTCCAATACTTGGCTTTTCATGTGGTGCCTTATGCTTTTTGTTACTATTGTTGATGACATTATTTCATGTTGGTCATTGTACTTTTAAGGGACTGGTTTTTCAAAACTGGTGTAAGCTCCTTCAGGGAATACTGATGATGCACTTCAGTCACTCTGGCCTAGGATATTTATCTGAATAAGTTAAGCAGTTGCCTTGAAGGGGAAATATGTATAGCCATGATATATGAGACAAATGACCAGTAGGAGTTTGGATAAGGCTATGAAACCCCTTTAAACCTGTGATTTCCTATGTCAGTCCTTGGAACTGTGACTATAAAACAACTTGCATTCTTTGCTACATAACTTTCATAACATAATCTTTGTGGTTGAGATTTTTTAAACTGTATCTACATTTCTCTCCCTTCTTTCAATGACAACAATTGATGAATGAGCTTTCCTGTTTAATGGTGAAATACACAATAACATTTGTTAACAAAAATGTAACTGATATAATTTAGACTTCAAACCCCCCCCCCCCAGATTTACCATTTCAGACCTATTTGTAAATATACATACCATAAAATTAAAAAGAAAAAGAAATTACAGAGGGAATATGCCTGGTCAGTTGCCAAAGCAACCAGATCTGCACATCTGTATTTGCAAAGAATTCTTTCATGAAAACCTATCTCCAAGAATTCCTCACATGGACCCATCTACACTGACAGACTTCTTTCACCTCACACTAAACTAGTTTTAGCTGTAACAATGTAACAATTAGTAACAATGAAAATACCTTTTTCAACTAACCACGTAGCAGACGAAAATACAGCCTGTAATGGAAGCACTAGGGCTAATGTTAGCCATCCTCTTTCAGCTTGTTCCTAATACTGGAGTACCATTTTAAGTGACTGCAACCACTTTTGTGAAGGGTATGGTAATTTGGATCCAGACTGATAGGACTCTGTCACTTTGGATGTAGAAAGAGGGCAACACTTCACCCAGCAGAGCATTCACCAGGAGAAATCATGGAATCATTAAATAGGGAACTTTAAAAGCTCATCTAGTCAACTCCCCTTCCCTGAAATTAGCAGAGGCATCTTCAACCAGACCAGGTGGTTCAGAGCCTCATTCAACCTGACCTGAAAAGTTTCCAGAGATGAGACATCAATCACCTCTCTGGGCAACTTGTTCCAGTATTTCACTACCCTCATTGTAAAAAAATTTCTTCCTTGTATCTAGTCTGAATCTACCCTATTTTAGTTTAAAACCATTTCCCCTTGGATAAGGGGTACACTATCACTACAAGCCCTATTAAAAAGTCTCTCCTATCTTTCTAATAAACTCCCTGTACATATTGAAAGGCCAATAAACAATCTGTCAAGAGCTTCTCCAAGCTAAATAACCCCAACTATGTCAGTTGTTTCCTCACAGGAGATGTTCCACTCCTCAGACCATTTTGTGGCCCTCCTATGGACCTGCTTCGACAGGTCTGTGTCTCTTTGTGCCAAGAGGAAAATCTGCTATAAAGAGAATACTAGTGCTCTGTTATATTTTACTGCTTGTCCTGTTTGTGCAGTGGACTTCCTGTCCCTTTAGAATCTATCCCAAACCTAAAAGTTCTAGCAATGTTTTTGAGCAGGCTACAGTGAAAACATAATGAAAGTTGCTCTAGGCTTGATGGGTACCCACAGGAGTTGTAGCAACTCTTCCTACAGCTGAGCAGATGAAAAGAAATGAGAAAAATGAGCTGTGTTCCCCTGCTTGCCATACTGATAACTCCTGCTCTCAGATTTAGTGAGAAGTTGCAAAAGGCAGCAGTCATGGACTTTACTGTTCATGTGAGATACAAGAAAAATGAGTGATTGGCTTATCTTAATCCACACTAGTAAGTCAGGATGCCTGAACTCTGCACCACCAGCAGCAAGAGAAGTACAGCCGGTGTAAAATGGTCAACTGAAGGAATCCAGAGCCTCGTCCTCTCCCAGCCTCACAATCCTCTCTGCTGTTCCTCTGTGTCAACAGAAGGGTGTGGGAAAGAAAAAGGGCTCACTCATAATCAGGGATGACATTACCATTCACAGGACCATCACTTTTCTAGAGCTGAGTCACCTGGCTGAGTAACTACATAAGTCTTTTTAGATTGTGGCTCATGCATTTTTTTAGCATCTGAAAGAAAATTAGTAGACAAAACAGTTATTTTTAGTATTGGTTTGATTGTGGGCCTGTCAGCCTTGGTGATGCATCTCTTTTATCAAGCTGCCACAATATCTTGTTTTGTTTTCAGAGCAAAGTTTGATTAAAGACCAATTTCAGAAAAGTTAGTCACTGTGGGTGTTAATTAGTGCTTCCTGGCCTCTGCGGGGTTTATCTTATGATCTGTTTCACTTACTAAACCCTGTAATTCAATTTACATGAAGATGGGAATGAACCAACCCCTTTCTATTCTTCTGAAGGCTTCTGTTTAACTCAGTCCTGAAAGAACCTATCTCCTATCATTCCCTAATAAGGAATTCTAGTTTCTAGCTTTTTAAAATCAAAATTAAAGCAATATTAAACATCTATAAAGACTTCTCAACTAATGAGCTGAGAAAGAGCTTCAGAAGGGGGTAGGTAAACTTTAGGAAGCCTTTGCTTCTAAATAGTGTTTTCAGTAGTGTCCAAGTATACTCTGCATCTTAGAAAAAACTCGTAAACATCTTTTTCTCTTCCTCTGCATCTTTCTGGGAGTGGAGCATTGTCATTCTGTATGAGAAGGTCGCTGGTGTTGCCCTCCTCTCTCATTAGCAGACAAGAAAAAAAGCCTTTTGTCTTTCTGAAAGCAAAAGGCCAGCTACTAGGTCAAAAATATTAAAAAGGTAGTTGATGAAGAAAGGCTTAATAGTACTGTCAGGTAAAACGTAGTAGGTGGAAATGAAATTTATAACATGATATAGGTAAAATTAGGAGCTACTGGATAAAATGAATGGAAAGAAAATGCCATTGGGGTACTATACAGATACAAGCAGACAAAAAAACCAAAACAACCCAAAACCAGTCCAAACACAAAACTGACTTTGGTACATGGAGTATATGAAGCTAGGTTGAATAAAACATGAAACTAAGAGTACTAAAGAGAACAAACCTGTGAAAGAGAAGAAGACCTAAAATAGTCTTTTTTTTATAGTAGACAGTCTACACAGGAAAATTGAGGCTGGGTGAGGCAATATATTCAAGCAGAGTTCTTAAAACATCCTTTTCCAAGTATACATTCTCTTGTGAACTTCCTCCCAAATTTCGAAACCTAAACTTCATCTTAGATGCAGTATGGACCTAGGCTTGTAGGGATGCTTCCTAAAGTTGTACAGTGTGACAGATACACCAGAAATGCTGAGAAGAAAAGGAAATAAGGCAATGAAAATCATAAAATATATAAATATTTGCAACAATTACAATTTCAGACCCAAATGCCATCCCTAAAACAGCTATAAGCCACCCAGCTTTAGTAGTTACCTTCCAAAGTGCACACAGTACCAGTCCAGTTGGGTAAGTTAGCATGCACATCAATGGCAAGTTGCAGAAATAAATGTGACTCTTTTTAAGATAAAAAAATATTGCTGAGGTCTTCTGTATATTAGTTAGGGCTGTTTCTCAACAGAAAGAATTAAGATTTGGCTTCCATAATAATTCTTTCAAGCTGCTGGCTACAGCTTAGAAAATAGTAGAACATGAAAACTCATTGCTGTGTGTTTTCCAGGGTTCTGTTTTTAGTCATGTCCTATATACAGACTGAGAATCGGCCTATACAAGGTTATAAATGTGCACTTTTGTTTAAAATGTCATTGGCTTTCTGTACTAAATAAAGAAACACTTAAGCATGCCCTTCCAATACTCACAGTGAGGTCTAAATAAAATTTCAGAGAGAACAGAGGACTGAACTTTCCAAGTACAATCACTCAGAGAAGAACTTGAGCTTTTTCTAAAAGCATGACACAGTGCAAAGATCACAAGCCTGTTTTCCCTGTGTGCTATCCTTCAACCCTGTAACGATCCAATCTCTTCATGGGGTGGATGTTTATTGAATTTGTATGCCAGCTGTGTCCAGAATCTCTGGGGAGGATGGGCTGTAATGACACCAAGCAGGGATGAGTTATGAATGGAGACAGATTATTACAAACATAGGAAGCAGTGAGGACCCATTTTTCAGGAGGCATTTAAGAATGTGCTTCTCAGTCTGTGTATGTACTTGTTCACTCATATAGCCTCACCTGAATGTGCCTGTGTGGGCAGATAGAACCACAGGATTCACTAGAGGCTCACACACATGTTTTTGTTGTACTCTAAATCAGATAAACATGTACTTCTATTTTTTTTTCTCCAGATTAGTTGAAAACTTGGTGTGAAAATGATCAACTGCAACAGCACCTGTGCAGTAATTATGGAACTTGGTTTATCACCCTTGGGTCAAATTACAGCTACTGACTCTTGGCCCACAGTCCAGGAGCATGAGATGGGCAGATTTGCAAGCTGTAGGACAGTTGGTTGCTGTGCCCTTCAGGTAGGGTTGGGGACACTGGTGGGGCAGTGTGTGTGGGAAGCCCGGCTGTGCCTGCTGGTAATGCAAGAACTTTTATCTCTAGGGCCTGTCAATCTGGCACCTTTCACAAGTGTTAAATTCACTTAAGTATATTTTTTAAGAAGCTGTCATGAGACATACTGAAGCAAATATGTCCTTCAGTGGTTACACATGGACTAAGTTGTAACAATGTTTGTTAAGTGCTTTGACATCCCCAAGTGATATGTTTGGTACAGCTTCCACATTTGTTCGTTTACTGAAGTCTGCTAAACAGTCTTCAAAGTCAGTGGGTTAAAGAAATACCTGACTGGACACAGTGCATCCAGCTAAAAGGCTGGACCACAAAGAGATGTTTATACAGCTAGAGGACATCACATACATCTGCTGGTAGGAGAATTTAGTCTACAAATAATGGAACAGCTTTCTAAAAGATGTTGTGGTAAGTATCTTTCAATTGGATACAGAGAAGATCATGTTGTACTTGCTTTATGTCAAGTTAAGCTGCGATCATTTAAAATAATACTGATAGAATAATTGTTTTCAGTTTCTAGGCAGATTCTCAACAACTTTAAATGGTAGCAATGCTAATTTACACCTGCTGAGGAGATTGCATGGTAGATTATATATTTTTATATAGTACCATTGCAAACTAATGAGGTTATTTCTAATGTTTACCATTATAAAGAACTCTGAAGATTTAAATCAGTCTCCTGCACTAATGCAAACAGTGTATTCTAACAGAAACAGATAAAAGTGCACTGAACATGTTAAATACATTATTAGGTCGATGAAGATCATTCATATTGATCCAGGTCTGGCTTCACAGCAGTTTAATCAAAGCTGCCTGGAAGATGTAACAGAGTGGTCATGGCATTCACTGCCTTTTGTGCTGAGTGAGTCAACAAATAACTACAATTTCACTACTGCTGCAACTGATAACTTATGTAAAATTAGCCAGAGCAGGTTTAAAAAAAGGGTAGACCAGTATTTAGAGGTGGAACAAAACCTAGCTTCTGTTTTAATGGGGAAACTGTGCTGCCAGACGTTGCTGATGATCCACCCAGAAATTTGTGGGCTCTTGATAGCCACACTGCTTACTTCCCCTTGATATGACAGATTTACATTAATTGGATTTTTATCCTGTATGGCACTGACCCAAGATATCAGTACCCTCTGACTCCCTATAGCCAAGTAACAAAAAGAGAGAGAGATAAAAGTCTTATGTTCCTTCTCATGGCCTCCAAGGATGAGAAATAAATCTCAGTGCTAGTGCTTCCTGTGTAATATGAGCTCATAGTTTGTTATGGAATTGGGAACAGGGGGCTTGGGAGAGTCATTCAGCTGTGTCAGCCAACAGCAAAATGAAAGAAAAAGGGTCTGTAACTCGGCCACATAGCGATCTGGGCTGCAAGTCATTTTTGCTCTAACTCGAAGTTATTAATAGCGTAATGTACAAAAGCCTTCAGCAAGACTTACATGTCATTTTATCTGGCACTAAATAAACACTAAATAACAGACAAAATCTACCACCAAGAGTTTACCATTAACACAAAAAACCTGAGAGCTGAAAAAGGAACATAGGACAGGTAGGAGACTGAGCCATAGAAAACAGTGGAAGAATTACATGATTTGTTGAAGTAATTTGTAGAAAAGCCAGCAACTGACCCCAAATGCTGACCCAGCATACACCCCTTCTCTTGAGAACATACCACAGTGAGGACACTTACAAACAACATTACAGTGGCAAAGAACTGAATCATCCTTTTACTTGGGCTGCTCTTGGATCTCTGGAAATTAAAATCACAGTCTCAGAAGTGCAGTGCTGCACACATTCCACCTGCTCTGTTAAACAACTTCACTGCTTGGAGACCTCTGCTCTTCTTTCACTATCAATAGATGGGGTTGTTTACAGGTCATTTGAAAGTTACCTGTGGACTTTATGTCAAAATATTCTATTGTATCTGTCATAAGGCTATATATCTAACTGTATTATGATTTCTTACTGAACATTGCTATATACTTTATACCACAGTGTATCAGGATAGTCTCCAATGAAGTTAAATTATCACAGAAATATATCAATTTTTAAAAGGAAGATTGTTTCTTCACCAAAATACATGGTCTCAAACATCTGTTTAAAAAAAAAACAAAAAAACCAAACCCAAAAACCTTTGTAGAATGCCTTTTGGAATTACACAAACTGCAGTGCTTTCTGTAACTCCTACATTTTGTGTACTGGTGAAGTACACAGCATAGCCCAGCAGCAAATGGAAAAGCTGCCCAGACCTGGTCTGCTGCTTAGAGGTTTCAGGTTCAGCCAGGTGGGTCTGTCCCTAGACCTGCCAGGTGGGCCAAGATCCACAGGTGACCAGTTAGTCAGCAGCACTGCCAGCTCCTCTGCTGGATCACTGGTTCTTTTGACAGCAATTTCTGCTTCTGGAGCCTTAAGCTACATTTCCGTTAAGAACTACGTTAGCTCAAAGAGATACTGGATTAATGAAATTGAAAATGCACAGGAGAAAAATGTACGTGGTGCTTTAACCACTTTTAAGAAACATGAAGTGCAAGTGATGGAAGGGTGACCTTTATCTTTTCTACCAACAGAAGCCCAACCTCTCAGGCATAGTGAGAACATAATTTATCTTTGTGCTTTGTTCTGTTTAAAGATGTGATCTTTAAACAGCATGAGATCTGGTTTTAACAATTTTGCAGTACAGATAGAGAGAAATAAATTGTTTAAGAAGAGATGTCAGTTTTAAAGTAAAGCTAAGATGCCCACACAGCCCTCTCTTTGGTTCAACACTGGTACTTTATGTCCTAGGCCTTCATTTCTCAGGGAATGTCATACATGGAACATCACCACTAGAGTGGTCTTGCCAGTATTTTCTACTCTACATTAGCTGAACGACTTGGCTTTTCTTTTTAAATGCTTCTCTTGCGAGGTACTTCTTCAACTACACCACTGTTAGGAAGATTCATTAGAATGAGGACATCACCTCCATTTCTCTTTTGCAGGAAGCCCATTTTGGTGGAAAGAAAGACAACAAAATATGCTCTGCCTAAGTAAATTTCTGCCAAATAATTATGCAGGGCAAAGAAAACTCATTGGCAACCTGCCCCAAGAATACCTGGGGTCATTAAAAGTCCCAAAAAATCTGGTAAGATCAAAAGGTGAAACAGGAAAGTGCTAAAGGAGGAGGATGATTACTACTATTATTAATCATCATCATTCAGTCAGTTTCATTGTTGACTTACCAGGAGTAAAGAAATAGAATAAAAGAAAATTAAATAGTTCTTATCATTTATAGTCAGAACTTCATTCTAAATATATTAGTTTCCCTTTGTAGTTACTAATTTTGGTAACTCTAGCACTTTAAAATGATACTAGTATAAATACAGCCAGATTCAAAGTTATTGGTACATTTCTTTAGTAAAGTATAGCACTGAAGAATAAAATACTACTCTCCTTGCATAAAATAAAAAGTTGGTTATCCATTTCCTTCAGAATTCTAGCTTTCCCTCAGGGGAAATCTGGAAGTTTTAAATACATTGATCCTTTGCTTTGCCACAATTCTCTTTTTTTGACCTCTTACATATTTTTTGTCTGCTGTTACATTTTTGATGATTTGTTTCTCAATTATAAATCTGATTTTAGATTCATTTTTCTTAAACTGCTTGCCACGATTCTTTACAAAAATCTACATGCAGTTTCATTCTTAAGGCCAACCAAGGATTTACAATATGCTAAACTGGGCAAAAATTCTGTAGTAATCAGCACAATATATTTTATACTCCATCACAATAATTTTTTCTGTCTTCACATCGATATAACTTTTTCTGCTTTTTACAATGGTTTACAACTTAAATAATTTAATACAACAGTTGTTATATTTTTATTGCAAGCTTATAAAACTTGCACGGTAAGTCTCTTGCATGCAATATATTAAATAAAGAAATGACAGGGAAGAAGGGGAGCTGATGATTACTAAAACTGTAATTCAGGTTCTGAATGTGTCATAAAGTGCTTCTGGCTCACTTGCATTCTGCACATCCTGTCAAAGTTCCTCAGGTGAACCACCTCTTCACACTCAGCTCTTGCCTATTACTCCAATGTTGATATAGGTAAAACAATGAGTTCACGTTTCAGTCAATTGATGAAGGGATGGTCAAGGGGAAATGACCCAGTATAAAGATCCAAGAGGCAGGAATGCCATTGCCAGCTCTGTCACTGAGTTGCTGGAAGACCCTGAGCAATTTATTTGGCTTCATGAAAATGTATAGAGCTGTGTTTTATTTAATTTTGCAAAAGCTTCACTGGTGTATAGACACACTCCTTAAGTGTAAGGAAAGACCTTTCTGTCTCATTTTTGTGTTTCTAAACAACTGAAATACTTGATCCTTTGTAAAATAAAACTCCAGATTTCATCCTTCCATTTTGTAGAAGAAAAAAAGGACTTTCCTGTCTTTGTGAAATGCTTTGAGATCACTTGATGAATAATTGTTACTGCTTTAGTATATCTGAGAGCTTATGTAAAAGATGCTGCTTCAATAAGACTCTTTAAAATTATGTTTTACATTAGAAACCCACTTTAAATATTTTTACAGACACAGTTCTGTCCAACTCTACAAAGTAGGTCACTGTATATCCTCTATATCTACAAGAACATGTAAGTCTGCTACTTCTAAAACCCTTTTGCTGCTAGCTTAGATAAAAATAATAAATAGTGAATTTATGTCAGAAGTAAATTTTACATACTTGGAAATGCTATATGCATTTCTATTTCAATTTCCATCTTTCTATTTCTGTAATTATTCATATTTTTTAAACTTGGGATAAAAATTTAAACTATCTGTTGTACAGATTCTAAGGCAAGGCCTGATAAAAACATCCAGAAGATATTTCTGGTGGCTTGGTCCAAAAATACATAATTAATTCCTGTAAACCACTTTACCTGTGTAGTCTTAAGGTTGCTAATGAAAAGACTCTCTGTCTAGATGATTAAGATCTCTTAGTAGAAAGGCATGTGACCTCTAAGAGATACAACATAGACAGCTGAGAAAGAAACTTTACAAACATTTCTTTTTGTAGAAAAAATATGGCAAAAGCGCAGATATAGGAACATTAATTTATTAATTGTGCTGCTATGATTTCATCCCTTTCCTACGTGAAATCACTCATTTTGTAGGGTCAAGAAATACAGATGTCTCCATACTCTGAAATCTTTGGTTTGTGCTTGATGCTTGAATGGTGCAATGTGAAAATGAATAATGGAAATAAAATCAGCATTGAACTCCTAGATTAAACAGCAAGATTTTTTTTTTCCTCAAAATATAAAACAAAAAATAAAACCTGGAGGACAGGTATGATTGTAAACTTGAAAATCTTCAAGGAAAGTATCTAGAGGATTGCAACTCAGTTTCACTTGATTGTTTCAGTTTTCTTTCTCTTTAAATATACTAGCAACGATATTTACCTATGTATGTTTGCAATTCTAAAGGAAATTAGATCAAGTCATCTGTATTATGTGATGGATTTTAAGAACTAGATTAAGCTTCCCCAATCCAGAAATGGATGCATGCTAAATTGGTTGAATAGTATCTGAGAACTCATGAAAAATGTGCTGCGTGTAGTGTTCTAATTTCTGTTTATTGCCTATCAAACCAGAAATCTACTCACAAAAATACTGTTTCCAATAGAATGAGACAAACTGTGGATCCTTTGCGAAGTATTCAATAAGGGTGGGCATACCAGGAAGAAATCATTTGGAAGGCAGAAAAAATTCCTAAGTAATAAACAAGAAAACATCCCTGTAATCTGAATCATTAACTCCTTAGTGCCAGCCTAAACAGACAAATCAAGATCACAAAATGTCTAAAGAATGAGACATTCTTTAGAATGTCTGACTTCCATATGGAAATGTCTAGAAGTCATCCATTACTATTGCTGCTTTTCCATATAGCAGACACTGAAATCAATATGCTGCATTGGTTCAGTAAATTTGTCTCTTAACAAGTTAATAAAACAGTGATCCCCACATAGTCTTTCCATCAAACTTTCATGGAAAAAAATGAGAATATTAAATGTGCTAGGATAGGGAAGATCTGCTCCATTTGCTCTGCAATGATAATCTTTTACAAAAGAGGATTTTTATTATTAATTCTTTGCCTTCTGGGGATATTATAATTTCCTAGAATGTAAAAATGCCTTAAGCACAGCAATTTGCTGAGCTAGACTGAATTTCAGGATGCTTCAAATGAGCGGATAAACAACTGCATAATAAGCAATTATTAGATCAAGACTGTACAGTACAGATATAACAGTGAACCAACCAATGGACAAGCAAGTAGCAGATACGGTTTTAAAAACTAATAGTGATGCTTTGACGTGCATCACAACATACCTGTTAAGAATTAAATACCCCACTGCTTATTTTTTGCTTTAGAAATGCAGATTATTTTTACAATCAAATCCTCGGGGTCTTAATCATTGGACACATTCCTTAGCATATGAATAATAAGGAGTTTACAGGCTGAACATAACTCGTCCTAAAAGTGATTAGACGAAATTTTTTTTTTATTAAATAGTTACAAATCAATTGTATAGGCCTGTTAAAACCTAATATATTCTCAAGCCTTGAATTCTGCAGCTCCTTAATGAAATATATTATTTTATCTTACTAAATAAAAGGATACACTATAGAAAAGTCAAGTGTAAAATTAATGTAATTTATACAGCTACCACGTTTTTAGGACCTGGGTATTCTTAACTTCTACAAAATTTTGTCAAGCAGTCAGAATGGCTGGGAAATGTGGCAGCTGGATGAGAAACATAACACTTAGGCTCTTTGAGATGCAGAATAAAGTCATTAGCTGGGCTTTTCTCTGAAAGAATCAGACATGGAACAGTAAGAAGGGCTGGTATCTATAGAGACACCTTTATGTTTCAGCACAGATCTGCCAAAATGATTGGTCCATTGAAATGAAAGACACAGTTTTAAAATTAGGGTTTTAATTCTGACTTGTTTGCATCTATGAGGACTACTTTAAAATAATTTAAGGTGATTCATTAGTATAAGTCGTAGTCATTAGTATGAGTGTTGCAAACACCTTTTTTAAAATAGGAAAATTTAAATTCAAAACCAGTGGTTTGCACCGAACCAGATTTTGTTTTAAATTTAGGATGGAATTATTCTTATGTAATTTAACAGATTAAAAGCTAAACATCTGATGAAAAACAGCCTCTGTTCCAAAATATTATTAAACCCACTTCAAAATATGTTGAAGGGTCCCTTGGAGGTGTCTGTCAACCAACACAAAGAACCTAAGTCATTAGGTTAAGCAAAACAGTTAACTTCTTTTAGGCAGTTCGACAAAATTGATCTTGTCTGAGCTGTCCAGGCAACTGTGCATTGCATCACTCTTTTTTTGTAACAGCAACAAGGAATTTAAATAGGCCTCTGGTTAAATGAGTTATTACTGCAAGTAACTTCATTGCACAGTCCCTTACATGAAATGGTCAGCTCATCCTTCCTATTTGAAATTCTTCTGGAATGGTTTTCCAGTCTCAAAACATCAGCTTCAAGTGGAAACTTAACTGATGTTCATAAAAGACAATAAAGCTAAAATGTCACAGTTCTAACAGGAGAATGATTTAGACATACTTTATTTAGAGACAATCTCTTAGTCTAGTAAACTTTTCCTTGTCACTTCCATTGCTCAGGAGAGTTTAATTTTGAAAAGATGCAGAATACAGAAGTTTGCCACTTGAAAGATGTTTTAAAGGAAATCGACTAGAAGCAGTTATAATCAGAAAAGCAACAATATAAACTGGAAGCTTCTTTGTCAGATCTGATACTTTTTAGTTTGCATTTCATCTTATGTTTGCAACTGTGAGAACATTTCAAAACCCTTGTGAAAGGGACTGGTCTTCAAATCTATCACGGCTGCAGGGCTAAATTTAGACTTTAGGCCAAGCTTAATTTTAAGTGTTGGAAATGAAGAAGCTTTCTCTGACAGGTTAATTAAAATAAAGGAAGCTATTTAAATCTGCCCTAGGATATGCATATCACTGGCAGTCTTAGTGGTGACATTTGGTGGGCAATGTGTAGCTGACGTAGTTAAGTGGTTGCACCATAGAAAGTAATTTTTTATGGAGCAAGCACTTCATATACACACTGTTAGGTAAGATAAATGCACATACTTTTAGCCCTAAAGAATCAAATTTAGGTAAGACTGATATATTGGTTCTGCTCTAGCTAATGCAATTATTAATAAAGGGTCACCAAGTAAACTTTTGTCTGCTTTGGTGAAAGCAAGAGGCACTAACTTACAGTGATATATTTCCCTACATTTATAGGATTGCTGGCACAGAATCTTGTTAGACATTGCAGAGCTGGGAGGTGGGGAAAGGATTTTGGTGGAAGAGGTTGTCACTTGTATTCTGGGCTTCAGCTAAAGGGTTTTAAATAGCTAAATGCACAAACAGGAGCAGTGTGACTGCAGAGGTCAGGCTTGTAGCCTACAGGGATGTTGCAGAAGAGTGCTACAGAAAAGACATTCATGCAGCAAACTACTGACTCTCTGGACTGGGGACACTTGCAGGTGGATCACTGTGACCTGCATAGTTTAGAGAGCTCTCTTCTTTCACACATACTGTCCTCCATAGGTATGGGACTCTGTGGTGCTGATTTTAATGCTGAACATGTTAATCTGTTTTTGGCAAAAAACCCTAATCAAGACAAGAAATGCAAAAAATACTTTAAATTTGGAACATGATTAAAGTCCAAAATAGTTTGGACTAGATTCAAAATCAGCAGTAAAACTAGTAATTTCAGTGACATCATCATGATCCCAAGACCACGTGAAAAGGTTTTAGGAAGCACTGAAAAAACCAAATAGACCTAATAAAGATGAAAGTTTGGCCTAAGTGACTCTCTAATTTGTCCAGCCCATAACTGTCCTGCAGACAGCACAAAGCACTGCACAGGACAGTACAGAGAATGCTGACAACTCGGAATGTTTTCTGGCACATCACAGACATAGCTGTAATTACCGAGAAGCAGCAACTCTATTAGCTGGTGGGACATAAAAGTTAACCTCATATAGCCACCTATGTTAAGCGATTGAAATAGGACCACCCAGCTGGTAGCCTTTGTTTTTTCTTCTGATTTTGTTTCAAAATCGATTAACCATCAATTCGAATCAGGTCTTTCAACCTGTACAGTTCTCTGTTACCTTTTAAATCAATGAACATTTCTTCTACATAAAGCCAGCCAGCTAGAGCATAGCAAAGCAAAGCTATACTGCCTTAAGGTAACTCCAGGAAAGGTATCATTAGTGTTAAAGGAAATCCATGAAATTTTGCATAAAGACACAATATTAACTAATTGCTTGTTATTAATACAAAAAAGAAATTATTACTTGCTTATATAAATACAGAATACTATCAGAAATAAAAGATTCCTGAATGTTGACAATTATATGCTTTCTCAACTAGGATTGAACTTGGTAGAAATTAAGTATTTTTAGCAAGAGGCGTTTTTTTAATTTTTATCATAGAATCAAAGAATAGTTTGAGTTGGAAGTGATCTTTAAGGGTTATCTAGACCATCTTTCCAGGGAGATCTTCAGCTACATCAGATTGCTCAAAGCCCTGTTCTACCTGACCTTGAATGTTTTCAGACATGGGGCATCTGCCCCCTCTCCAGTCAACCTGTTCTAGTGTTTCACCACCCTCATTGTAAAACCAATTTTCTTCTGGTAAGAACTGATAAAATTTATATGATATCTTCACCTAATGCCAGTTACTGTCACACTGTTCACATTGATAACTTTGGCCTGTTAGATTAAGGAAAAACATCAGACAATGTACTCTATGTAGAAAAAGATAGTTTGGCATATGTTTGAACTATACTATGTTTGACACACCTGTAGTAGGAAGTATGACTTTAACATCAGTTCTGACAACAAGATGTAGATATATGCAATACAATCACATCAGTGGCTTTTGATAATACTCCTCCAGTTACACCACTGTTACTATGAATTCTTAGAACACAGCCTATGCAATTCCACATTTCTGGTAGTCTTCCATGAATCTGACTACAGGTCATGTGCATACATTGCTGATTTACTTGCAAAATTAGTCTTATATATGCAACAATTGACTAGTCTGGTCTAAAGTCACTGAATTTTCCAAAGAGCTTAATTTTTGTTTTTAATCTTCATCACAGCCATCAAAACAATTCTAATAAGCAAGATTTACTCTTACTCAGTAAGAGTAGACTATATCTTTATCTGTAGTTTCACCTACATGGTATTGAAGTTCCTTTTCCCATGTGACAAGTCAGCATCTACCACACTGAGCACAGCTCTACTCATATTGTATAAGCTAGGCTCTTTAACTGCTCAGCAGTATGTCAGCTCAGTAGAATGAAATATTTTCTATAGCAAACGTTGTTAAAAAACAGACCACACTTCTGAATCCAAGCTGTCAGAAGAAAAATTAAATACCCAGAGCAGTCCATGGCACAACACACAGAACCAGTAATAATTTAACTTTCGCAGGACAAGTTGATATGTGTAATTTCTGTATCAGCTGTTTTTTTGTTTACTAAAATTACAGAAGTACATTTTTACAGATGATCCATTGGAAAGGATATTGTGATTCGGCACAGGGTTTTTTTTCACCAATACTTTTCATATCTAAAGTTTAAAGGGAGGCAGCTTCTCAGGAAACTACTACTAGTTTAAAATGGCCATTAGGCATCAGATTTTTCCTGTTCTGACTTTCCCTTTTCAATTTGATGCAATGTTCAGTGGAATTTCTCTCATCTCTCATAAGCATTTCCTGTCTTAGATCCTGGCCACCATTTCTTTCCAAATACAGTAGGCTCTCCTGTGAGGAATAATAAGCCACATTAGTTTTGGAAGCACTTAATTAAGAAAGGTACTAGCCAGAATTCTCTGAAGGTGGTGAGTAGTTTAAAAGGAGAAGGAAGGAATATGGTCTTCAAGAAATAATTTGTTCAAGAAAACATTTGCTCTCTAGGGTAACTTTATATAAATCAGCATCAATATATTGCATGAGATTATTTTATGACTGTATGGATTTCAGCTGTTTGTAAGATTCCTTTCTAACATTAAGAAAAAGAAAAATACTTTCTTTCTAATGCTCTTTGAAAGACACTGGTTACATAGAGACCAAGTCCTTCCTGTTGAATTCAAAATTATTTAATTTTGATACCAAGTCACTTTCTTGCTTTCTATGTCTTAGCACATTCTTATTACCCACTGCCACAGACTATTATTTGAAAGCATTTAAAAAAGCAACAAATAAAATCAGAGACACTGAATAGCCATAGCCACTACCCCTAACTTTAATGTCTGGAGCAAAACATGTTCTTCATATAAACTCTTCATTACTAATTCACAGATTATTAGTAAGTTCTTACTAATAATTACTTACTTACTGAGCGAAATGAACTTGTGGTAACCTTTAACGCTATCATTAGTTTTTTATAGCAAACATGTATGCTCTAAATCCAAAACAAACTTAAAAATCTCAATAGTACATCTCTCTTCATCCTACTCTGTGGTCACAGCACAAATGAAAATATATTTAATTGAACAGTATCTATAAGTAACAAAGAAATTTGTCACCAAAAGATAAAATAATATGTATATAATGAAAATATAAAGGAACCAAGCCAAGAAAACAGATTTGTCAGAATGATGACGATAAAAACCAAGCTTAGTGTGTTTCAGAACAGGCAGCACATATTTTTTCCTTAAAACAAAAGGAATTCAAAGAATAGGCTTAAGGTCTGTTTCAGAAATATAAGCTGACATCAAATTATGTATCAAATTTAATTAGAGAACCTAAGGTAACTCAAACTGTATATGGAAAAAAAAATTAGATCTGAAAAGGCCTACTAGTGTAAATACGGAATTATTTTCTTTAAAAGAGGGTCTGACGTGATTAAAATTCTGACTCCATAAAAGCTGAAGGAAGTTTTGCCACTAACTTATGTAGAGCCAGGATTTTATGAATTGTATGTTCATTTGCACCTGTTTACATTGTCTGCTTTCTATGTCTTTTGGCATTTTGGAATCTGGGCTCCTGTGCAGAAGGAGAGTAGGCTTGAGAAAATATTTGGCTAGAATTCAGGAGACAAAAGTTCAATTTCTGTCACAGGCTTACTGAGAAAACGTGAATAAGTCATTACCTCCTTCTCTTGTCTCCAGGTTACTTCTCAGTAAAATTCAGGTGATGAAACTAAACTCCTTTCTAAGGTCTCTTGAGATCAAAATATAAAAAGTACTACAGCTAGGAATTTTTTTTAATTTTTCATCACTAAAATTCTGCTGCTTACAAAATTCCAACAAAACCTCTGAAGGCACAAGATGAAAAACATAACTGGTAATTTTAGAACCTTCTGTTTCTTCGTGAGAATATGTAAGAAAGAGAAAATAGCTTTTAGGTTGGTAATAGTTTCATATATTAAAAACACTTGTATGTAAATACATGACTACTAAGGAAACAGCTGAGGAATAAAACTGGAAACCTACAATGCAATAAGTCAGAATAGTGGAATCACTGCTGCCAGGTAATTCTTTGCTACAGAAAGCTGTATATTCCCCTGGAAATGACACTAATGCTGGTGAATTTAATGAATTTTCAACAAGTTCTGCATGGACAGAACGCTGAGAATGTTGACAGTCTTTCTTTAATTCCTAACAGTCTGAACTTACTCCAGTAGTTATAATTTTTCAGTTCACAGCCTGCAGAACTATCTGGCTGTGAACTATCTGGCCTTTCATTTTAGCTTCAATCTTGCAATGAAATCTGTGTGAAAGGTTCCTGGAGGCTGCAAATTCTATCCACTTCAACAGAAGGTCATGATTATGCTTTTAGGGACAATAAAACGTTTTAGCAAATTTTAGACAAATTCTGTTTCTTTCCTGTTCATTACTCGACTTTTTAGGAGTTTTATCTAACATAAACTCTGTGATCCATAAAGAAGACAAGCAACAACAATCACAGTCAAACAGCTTTAAGTCAACCTAGTGCACTAGTCAACTCCAGTTCACAACTGCAGGATGAAGCTTGGGGATGATCAAGAAAGTCACCTCAAACACCAGATTAAACACCCGTAGGAGCTTTAAGATCATGAAAAGATTAATGAAGTTAATGCAATTAATTCCAAACATGCAGAAATGTTTAGCCTTTAGGAGGAGATAAAAGATTCATATCTGGTCAAAGGCTATTTATCAAATGGGCTAACATGGAATTGTCACTTTGCAAATTTAACACAACTAATGAAACTAACAATTGCTGCAGGAGCACCAGCAGTTGTTTTACAAAATACTTGTTAAGGATTATAGTGTGTCTGTGAGCCTGGTTTTTTGTGATGGTGAGCATTTGGCAGAAGGGTTGTTCCCTGAGAACTGTATCAAGAGCTCTAGTGTTGAATCTGATCATTCAAGATGCAAAATGTACTTGTCTCCAATTTCCTGTATTGCAATTCAACTTGCAGCTATATGAAAATCAAGTAGGGTTGTTTAGTTCCTATATAATTTACCTTTTGCAAGAAAAATTACACATCTCTCATTAGTTTCCTGTGAAGTAATATATGGCAGAAAAATAGATGAGATACTGTCTGTGATGTAAATATCAGCAGTTTAAGGGTAAAATTTGTTTTCTCTGTCTTGGTATAGTCTCTTCAAATGGTGCATTGAAAAATGAGTTTGGAGAGCCCTGAGCAGCTACTGCCATGCTGTTCCCACTTTATGAAGAGACAGAACACTTCCAATGCAGCACTCTGAAAACTAAGAAGAAGCCAAGACACGTTTGCAGAGTTGCAATCAGATGCAAATAACATTTTGGATGAAAATTGAAGTATAACTTTTTATAGATATACCTCATAATACTAGAAACTTAATATGGTCTCTAAAAACACTGAGCCTGAATCCTAGCTTAGAAGAAAACACCTGAAATTTCTTAAAACGTCAGGAAGAAAGTGACTGCAGGCTGCTTAGGCAAATTATGAACACATGAAAAACTCAGAAAATGTTAAGTAGTTCAGCAATACAAAGGTAAAAAGAAAAGCTTACTACTTAAGCTAAATATAACCACAAAGGGCTTGTATTTACCTACATAAAACCATAGTTAAAACAGCGTGAAGTCTGTACTTTAAAATATCTTCTCTATGCTAAGATGATATTGGGATCAGCTGACTGACAAGGGGAAACTTTTCTTGGAAAAGACTAGAGAGCAAGAGGATATACATATATATATATATATGAATAAATAAGTTTTTTAACTTGTAAGACATTTCCTACCCCTTCATGTCTAGTCTAATATTCCAAGCTGGGACAAATCAAACTGACTCATATAATGATAACAACATGGAGTACTATATAATAACTTTGGCATCATTTAAAATAACTGGCTTCATATACTTTTTCCAAGAGAGTTATTAAAAATTACATTTCTATCAGTAATTACAAGTAACATGCTTTAAATAATATTTAAGCTTTAGTAATAGCTATATCTTAAATTTGTACATTTTAGGTCTGTAAATGCTATTTTACCATAGTGTCATAATGAACCTAAAAGTAGATGAGAAACTTTAGGTTAAAAAAAACCTGGATTATTGACAGTGAAGAATTTCCTGTAGGTTATCTTAGGTTTTTATAAGGAAGAAAATGATACAGTCTAAATCAAGTTTCTCCCAAGCATCTACTCTTATCTATCTACCTAGAAGTGTATTCTATCTCCACATCAAGCCAGGCAATTGAACATCAGCATTCACTAAATTAAAAAAAAAAAGTATCATACAGACATGAGCAGCACAGAAATTCCCCCACTATGTTTCTAGACAAGAAAAGGAGAATATTTTATGCATATTACTGTGGCACAGAAGCTGATAATTTTGATAATAATTAATTATTCAAAATACTTTAATTACACAGAAAATGTTTATATATAAATTATATATGTATATTTTTATACAGAAATTGTGCTTGAGTGGACAATGAAAAATGTTTACACTTAATTTTATTTTCTGATCCTCATTTCTGATTTAATGTAGTTATCACAGTCCTCTGATTAGTTAATACTTAGTTCTTCAGGCCTGATAAAATTCGTTTAAGTATTTTTATTGTTTCCCAGTCTTTTTATGGGACCACCTTTAGCAAGATAATTTAAAATGTGAGCTTCAGTTCAGAAAAGCAGATAAACATTTATATGAGTGGATTAGGTATGTGCATATGTATTGAACTGGTCAATTAGCCACATTTGCTAGTGCAATTTTCTATAACACATGAATTTATATATCTTAAAAACAAATACTATTTCAAATGAGTGAATTTACATGGTACATGCACACATACATAAAGAATTTATAATGCTGTACACGTTACTATTGTAGTTTGCCTTTTCTTTTAAATCGTTTTTCCTGTTGATGCCAGTATAATCTAATAAAGGGTAACATGGTATTTCCTACAGCTCCCAAATACTTTCTTAAGTGTTCAGTTTCCTTTTTTATTCTGAAAGGATTTCTGAAAAGCATGTAATAATAATTCATGGCTGTTTTGTGTCCTAGAGAAATAATTCTGGTTTGCATTACAAACCACGCTAATTTTGAGTGTTTTGTGGTACCTAAAGCGTAAGTATTTCTAATCATGCCATCTTGCTGTTCTTAATTGATAACATGTGGTTTAGTATAGACACAATACAAGTAATAATATTATTTCTCAGTTGATTTTATATAAATCAATATAAATATAAATATTTTTCTTCTCCTATTTTGCTAAATTTTAAAATGTATGTTACCATATAATGGAATCAACATGAAAGAAGGGTATTCTGTGCAGAACAAAGCCCTGAATAATCATACACCAAGCTCAGTGTAGGACTGCTTTTATAAAAGGAAAGACAGAACACCATCCATAAAGCATGAATAAATGAAAGGTGTTTTGAACTCATGAAATGTTCTTGGTGCTTCAACATAACATAGTTAGGAGGCCACAAGTTTTCTATGGAATCTCTTGATCTTGCACAAACATGTACTGAGGACATGGACAAACTGCTCAAGGTCAGTGACAGAGGGGACAACAATCTGAGCCTACTCAGTCAGTGACAGTGAGAATTTCATATGGCACTGAGATGTTCTCTTTAACTGAGAAAAAAACGCTCATTATTACAAATTAAAAATGAAGTAACTGTGCTGTATAATGAGAGGTGACACTTTTTTGTAATGTCTCAACAAATCAAAGCCAAATTTCTGACTTTATCATGCAAGCTCTGGAAGCTCTAGTCCACCATAATCACTGACTTGAATAATGCTTCAGAAGAGAGTTCCAGTTTGCTTAGGAATCCTGATACCAACACAAAGCTGAACTTCTCTTCTGAATCAAAGCTGTGCTGCTCTGGCCACTGACTCTACCTTAAATGGAGTCCAGCTGTCTCCATGCAGATTCCAATGGCACTAAACAGCACTCAGCACTTCTCAGGGGGCACATCAGTACTTCACAGTATCAGGAACCTAAAAAGATTTTTTTAAATTTTCCAATTTCTCTATTCTTTTCATTAATACAAAACCTGTTATTTTTTCAAATATTGGCAACAACCAACAGAATGGATGTGTTGGATTGTCCATGCCCTGTGTGGACTGTGTGTGCTCTATCAAGTTTCTTTTGTTTCCATGCCACTATTTTCCTTCTGCAGTGGGGACAAAGAAACATATCAGTGGCTCCTGATTCAAAAAATAACACCTAGTAGAATCCAAACTCTGAATTTCTGTACACATTTTTGCTTGCTACTTCTGGCTACCAACTGTATTTTCAGCACAGAACAACACATTTTTAAACCAGAAGATTTGGCTTTATAATCCTGCTTGCCATACTCTGGTTGTGTCAGTTGCATCTCCTTTTTCTGGATCAAGAAACTATAGACTGCTGCCTCTTGATTTTTGGCTCACTGTGGCAGCCTTCAAGTTTTACTCTCGTATTTTATGACTTAATGCTGAGACATGATTTATGTGGTCCAAAATAAGGGACGAATGGAAGTTAAAAGAAAGGACAAAACCAGGAGACCAAAATGGAAGAACATAAAAGATCAAGCAAGTGGAGTACTTCAAGATGAAGCCTCACATTTTCTATCATCTCTATTGAAAATGAAGCATTAAATTGCACCTTTGAACTGGGCCAACTGTGCTTGAGTTTTTTCCCAGTGAAGTTAATAACATAATTTCTGTTAATTTCAATAGGTTCAGATTTCATTCCACCTACACCCAAAAGAACAGTAGCTAATGACATTTGACTTGATTTTCATAGCTCAGGTTCATAGTATTTGCTGAAAAGAAGATTGAGCTTGTTTTATGTGTTTTGACAAATTACACATCAGAGCAGGTACCATCCCTTGGATAAACTAGAAACTGCAGTCTCTCACTAGAATTATTTTGGTGTAAATGGCCCAAGGTCTTGCCTCTAATTCCATGGTTTCTTCTGGCTGCTGTGTGATGCTTTTCCATCAGCTCTTGGACAGGTTTTCTTTGTGTACCAGAAATATAAACCAATCTTCCTATGTTTGGACAATCCAATGTAAGTCTTAGTGTCTTGCAAAAAGTTTACTGTTTGCTTTTTCTCCTAAATGATAGCACGGAAGGCATGACTAGATATTTTTGAAATGTCTTACAATGATTAAAATAATCAATTGAGATTCCTAGCCAGCTCAGAGCTAAAAATATACCATCTCTTAGAGCAGATCTATTATAGCATGACATGAATGCACCTTGGAACTGATAAAGTCTTGTTATTATAATTGACTGTGAATGAGTATGCTTTAAGTGATGAGAACTCCTGAAAAGCTTTTCAGCCTCTCTGCAGTATATTCAGAAAAAGTGAAATGTAAAACCCATGAAAAAATGGAAAAGAATATGCTTAACTCCTGCCTAACACCAAAGTGTTCCTTTCAATCCATACTTGCCAAAGACATCTTCTGAGATGCATCCTATGCTAAACTTATTACAGAAGAAACAATAATTTCTGTGGCAAGGAAGTATTACGTAGCATGGTTTCTATCAAAATGAAATTTTAACATGCTTTACAAGTTTGCAAAACTCCTGCACAAAGTGTTCTGAACCAAGTTAAGCCAAAAATAACAAGCAATGCTTTTAATGAAAGCACTGTTAAACAGCTACGTTTTTTTCCAAATTTTTAAAGGATCAAAAGTTTAGGTGCTTTGCATGCTATCACAGATAAAAACAATCACAAGAGAAAATAATAAGAAAACTATAATTAAAAAAGCCTCATCTAAAGATAGAAATCCTTATTATTTCTGTTGCTATTGTAGTTTGAGTGACCCAAATACTTGATTAAATCACAGCAGGTAAGTTATGCTACATGATATAATACAAAAGAATTCAAAGCACATTCTATGTAGTTAATGCACAGGGAAAAAAAGAGCAGTCAGCTAAATTAGAATATATTTATCTTCATGTATATAACTGTAGAAAACACCTTAGGCTGGCTTCTATTTGTTCTTTTCATAAAAGCTTGGAAATGACAAGATCTCTGGACTATTTTAAAATGATGAAGTTATGTTCATTAGAAGAGCAATCTCAAACAGATTTCTCCTTTCTGGAGCAAGACATGAACTTCATCAAGCTATTCTTATTCTTCTTCAGGTCTCTACTTAATGTTCTCACTATTGTACTGCCTCTAAAGAGAAGCTCATTTTGAGAGGTGCTGAGCATCTGTAACTTAAGCCAGGAACTTCATGAAAATAAAACTTTATAATTCTGCTATCCTGTGTGAAGTTACAAAGTCAATTCCTCTGTGCCACAAACAGGAACTTGTTTGTACATCTCAAAGAAATTTACTTCTATAGCATCAATAAATGGATGTAATATGTGATATATTTAAAAGAGGTGAAATACTCTTATTTTTCTTACACCTAATTGCACCCAATTATCTAGAATACTAACTCTTAAATTCCTGGGAGAATGATAAAACAAGCCAAGACTCTGTAAATGTTAAAAACAACAGCTTCCAAATACTTTTTTTCTTTCTTCCAGCAATATTTCTATTAGGTGAAGAGAATAAACTTTGATTTTCATAGGTCCTAAAGTTTTTATGTCCTAATAAACAAAAGTTTTGAACAAGTTTTGAAGTTCTCTAGGTTTTATAGCTCAAAATTCTATCTTGCAGATTATTTTAGAATCATTTTAGAAAACCTACTAAACTCCAGTCAAATTAGTATCTAGCCCCCATATCAAATGATATAACCAACATGCTTAAAAATGAAGAAAATAAAGTTTTTTTTCTACAGGAGATATGACATTACTGATGACGTAAATATTGAACTTCATAACAGGATTCCTCATACTGAGGAGTAATGTAGAAAGAGAAGAAAAGTTCTAGGTTGCTACAATGGAAAAAAATTTACCTTTTTCCAATGCTGATACTTCAAACTTACAGTGCAAGTAGAAGATACATGACTAAAGGGACTGTATTATTACTGTATTTCAGTATCAATGATTAGAGCTAATAATTGGATTTTAACCCAGCTGATGTGATGCATTACTTGTAAAGGCTGAGCAAAGTCCAAAGCAAGTTAAAAAGAAGGATTTTTCATTGCTTGTTTTAATAAGGACTGAAATTACTCACTAATACATAATAACTTTATGCTGTTTTAAACCTATATTTATCAGAAATTTAAGAAGAAATAGACTATTGGGAGCACAACTGCATATGTTATGCAAAGTCTAATTGCATGAAGTGTGACAATGGCAAAATACTTTCTTTTGATGGTTAGTTACAGCTGTGTTCTTGGATTATAAATTACAGTGCAGATGGCAAAAACAAGAAAACAACCTTCTCTCCACTTCTTCATGGTGAAATGGAATCATTATACCAGAGAAGTCAAATGAAACCCCAAGCCCAATCTCTGGGCAGTGAAGTGATTGATCAAAATTACAGTACTTTTATGGATTCTAAGCACAGTTTTTATATGTTTGCTTCTACCTCAGAGTATAACTTTGAGAGGATTTTCAAAAACAAAGAAACTGTCCTTTACAAATGCATGCTGAAAATATTTTAAACATAAATATGATTTGTGATACTTTTAAAATTTAGACAATAATTATGAAGCGGTATCCTTCGGACCATTTTCCAGTCACAACTTTTCCAGAATTTAAAAGACTGCAATCTAGTAATAAAAAAAAAAATAAAAATCCAGATCCACTTTAGCAGACTTGAAAAAAAAAGAAAGAAAACAAACCAAGAAACAAAACACAAGCATAAAAGCATATGTACCTTTTAGTTTGCATTAAAAAAACCAAGAGAAGGTAAGCTATTTAGTAGTAACAATGAAGCCAGGAGGCTGAGTATTGAAGATGCTAAGTTTGGCTGCACATTTGCACAGTCCTGAGTATGCACCAGAGGCAGTAAACACAGGAATCTTCTTGACTCTAACCATCTCTATGGAGCACAAACAGGTCTTCCTTTACTCTGCCTTTTGTCTTCAGGCCTCCTCTCTATGTTGGAAAGAAACATGCCAGAGTATGGAGAAGGGCCAAGGGCAGGGGAAACAACTGGAAAATGGAGTACAAAGGCATCTCTCTTAAAGCTTTAGTCAAGTTTTTTGATGTACAACTGTGAAGTCCATAACCTTCAGAGGTCACAAGTAGCCTACTCTGAGTAAGAGCGAGTTCTGGCTCTGGTCCCTGGCCTTGGCACTGAGGGGATGAATTTTTCTAAATCTGGATCTGTGCACTTAAAAAATAAATTTTCCATCCTAAAAGACAGAAGGCCTAAAGCAGGATCTAATATACTTTAAGCTGCCTCACAGGCATAAACCACTTCTCTATCCAAATTCAGTTGAGATACAACATTATTATTGAAACAATTCCCCATGTCTTGGATTGCAAACAAAAAAATCCTTTCCCATAGTTTCATATGAGATATTCTGCTACAAGTATGTATACATTGACTTGCAGCATCTACAATACCAGCACAACCTTGAAAAAAGTAGAAAAAGTTTAAAATTTCAGCATTTTAACAGCTATTTAAAAAATCAGTTCTTTTGACTGAATAGCTTGCATAGCAATAGCAAGATTGCTCTGTGGCTCAAGACCAATTTTAGTCACTTTTATCCTTTTAAAATGTCATTTCATACACGTCATTTCAAACATACTCACAAATCACTATTTTCTGATTGCTTCTGTATATTATAAGCTGATTGATTTCCCAAAGAGCAAATATAACTTTGTTTTTTTTCTGCTTGAACTATTGGCAATTATATTTTCTTAACAGGAAACCCAAGAAATTAAAATTGAAATTTTCCTCTTTCAGGTTCCCAATTCTTCTCACATTTTCCATTGAGAATAAATTAATAGAATTCAGTGGAAAACCAAGCTTAAGTTTTACAGTCTATTTCAGACAGCATCATGACATTTAAAAATATTTTTGTTCAAATTACATATGCTCGTCACAACAAATACTTCATTTTAGTTAGTGCCTGGAAAGCTTGAGCTAGTGACTGTAATTTGATTTTAAAAGGATTTATTTACCTCCTTCATTATTACTCAGTAAAGAGTTCTTAATGACTATTTAGTTTCTACTCACATGAGTAGTTCTCCACAACTGGTGAGTAAATACTGATTACTCACATGAGAATGCATAGACTTACATACATATGTGTGAAGGTTAAGATTCCAGTTGTCCCCGTGGGAGATTTTTTCCCATTATATAATGGCATATCCATCAAGAAAGTTAAGTTGAAATTAATTTCCAGTGTGAATTTAAAGTACATGGGTAAAAAAATTATTAAACTTCAATGAACACAGACATTCATTATTGTAAAAATGCATCTTGGTATCTTCAATTGATCTTATTCCTCCTCTCTTAGATTTACTCCATGTAATGCATTCTCTCTGTACTGGAAACTCTGTTTTGGAAAAGGTCTGGAAAATTTGTTGACAATGCCATGTTTTATCAAATAGAAAACTTTAAATCTTACTAGATGGATAATCCTTAGTTTCAAAGCTGCATGCTGTACATGTGTCAGGGTGTTACTCTGTCATTGCAAGGCCTCTAAATGAGTGCCTGACCAGTGGGTCTTCTCTTGCAACAGAAGAAAAAGTACCATTACAAGTAAGATTTTTTTACACTTGAGCTGAATTATATTTGGCCCATATTAAATTAAAAGAAAAATAGTATATAGTGTTATTCAAACTTGATAAACTCATAAGTACTAAGGGCCTTTTAGACCTACACATTTACAGGGTAGATCCACTTTAAACACTAATTATATATTCATTTTAATGTTCCTACCAAATGGTCTATTCCTGTTTTCTTTTGCCTCTTTTATATTCTCAGTCCATTTTTTTTTAGTATTAAAAAGGCACTGTGTAATATGGTGCCTGGTGAACGCAGTACCTTCTCTATTCCCAAATAAATATTCAAAAATATTTTACATACATCTTGTGAACAAGGCTTGTTAAATCATAATGTGATGACTTATAAACATTCATCATTCCTATACGGAAGTATAATCTAGTCAACTGCTTGGTATAGCAAATCATCCTGACACGTTTATATTAATGCACATTTGAATGAGAATAAGAAAGAAATAGTCAAATTTATGTTAAAGACTTCTAACAGCTTAACAGCATCTTACTAAGTATATATGTCAGCTTAATCTAATCCTCCTACTTCTAATACGTTCTGTGGTCTCAGCACGGCGCCAATAATGCTCTCGCATGTTATGAGGGATTGCCTCTGAGAAGTTCACCATCAGTACTACACTTTGTTCAATAAAACTTCACATCTGGTCTTAGGATGACAGAAAGCTATCTGTCTCCAATTTGCATTACAAACCTTTAGCTTCTTTTGACATCCGTAACACGGGCTGTAATAATTTCCAATAACCTGTTACCATATGCCAAGTAGATATATTCCTGGTTCTCATCTTACTCTGTCAGGTAACAACAAATTTCTAACATTTATTTGGACAATTTTAAATAAATGACAACTTCTTCATACCAAAACCCCCCATATTATCTAATCAGAGGCTCACTTGGGAAGGCCTGTGGCAGTATTTTCTCCTTTCACTCCAATGATTTTAAGTTCTAATCAGAAAAATGCTACTTTTATTTCTTTTCTGTGCTTTTGCTAGAGGAGACAATACATTTCAATTCAAGATCTTACAAGAATTATTGAAGACTATTTACTGATCTTATGACATGATGGAAGTCCTCTTGAAATCCATTAACCTGGAACAACTATCTCCTCAACCATCTTTCTTGATTTCTGAGCATCATAATTTCTATCTTTTCTATTACAGATACATGTCTTATGTGTTTCACATTAAAAATATTTGAAGAAAAGTGTCTGTTATTCCCTGCTACATTATTAGTATTATTTTTCTTCAGCAGCAAATGTATCTGCTAGTAGATGAAGACCCAAAAGGACAGATCTACTTGTGGGATTAACAATGTCTAACTCAAGTCAGAGATCAAGCGTGTCAGTAATGGATCCTCATACACATGGTTAGCAACCTCTATTACCTGAGCTGAATTAATAAATGGCAATTGAACAACTGGTCTCTTGATATAATTTGCTTTCTGGCAGCCACATCAAGGAAGCAAAATTTTTTAAAAGTCTGCGTATTAAGCCTGCAAATTTACAAATGAAGATCAGTACTTTTCTGCTTTATCCTCTGTCCCAGCAAAATGATATTCTGTGTTTGAAAGGCAGTACCATAAGTAAATTCTGCTACCCACCAGAACTACTCTGCAACAGAAAGTAACCTTTGGAGGTAGTAGAAATCACCACTGAGTGATTTTGAGTATATGTTCATATAGGACAAGTCTACAGAGAAAGGTATGAGCAAGTTTTGGCCACGCTCAGAGCTTACAAGACATAGCCACTGCTGCTGTGGAAACCAGTACTGGTCCCTCTTGGGATCTGCCCCATTCGGACACGTGCATTCTAGAACAGGACTGGAAGGAGCTATTGAAGGAACAGGAATAAACTGGGGAGGCTGGATGGGAAAATGGAAAGATCTATTGTTATCAGAACTTAACAATCTCTTAGTACCTTGATCTGGTGTTAGAGAAAAGTTAAAATATCTTGGGATTCAAAAGAAAGACCTGGTACTATCTCTGGTATATTAAAACTGGGATGTACACTAAAGGACACATACAGCTGCAATAGTGCTGCCTGTTCAAAATTAAAGAATGACAATAAATAACAGAGAAGATAAAACACAGACTATGTCATCTTGCTTATGGACACTGTCAATGGGATACTGAAATTAATGGGAACAAATTGGACACCTCACACAACACTTTTTAAACTGAGAGTTAATATATATCTGTGAGTATATTTTAAATTATGAGAAATAGAATTATACTACTAGTGCAAAAGACAGCCAAGGACACCATTCACTAATATGCTGCATTGTTTTGAAAGCTGATGATGCTTCACTGGAGACTGCATGTCTTACACAGCTCCAAGAACACATATTACTAATACACTTGGATATGTCCTGTGTCTTAACAATATATTAATAATTAGACTTCTGATTTTGAACCAGAAGAAGGGTGTGGGTGTATATATATAAATAGTCTTCTATCAGATAGAAATTATCAGGAAGACACACTTCAGCAACAGCCACTTTAATTTGAGAAATTATTTTTTAATATATATCACACTTATTCTTCCATTCCATGAACTTTCTAGAAACTTTACTGAAGAAGAAAATTTTATTTTTAAATTCTTCATCAGTGAATTAGTGCTCCTTGTAAATTTAATGTATTCTATATATTCTACAGATTTGCAAGCATGTATTTCTTACCAGTGGGGATAATGATAAAATTGGTATAATGACAGGAATTATTATGACAGTGAAGAGATCTGAACACAAGAATGAATATATGACAATCACATAAGTCTTTCTATGTCTATGCTATTGGTAGTATAAAACGGAACCAAATCAAATTTTATCTGTGCAATTAACATATTATATTGAGAAATATACTTTATAAAGCAAATGAAATTTGTTTGGAAGTAATTATTCTATGGCCTGAGAAATATCAGAAAGAAAGAAGGCGAAACAGTAATGTTAATCCCATGCCAGAAACATGTTTTATCAGGTTTCCTTTTAGCTCTTAAACAAGATGTAGTAAAAACAACAACATTCTGTCAGACTATATGTTCATTCCTTGCTTCCTGGATTAAATATGCTTATTCTATGCCACATTTTTATAGCTTTCAATTCCTGTACTTTAAATCTATTAAACAATGTCAAGTTGAATTTTCTTCAAAAACTGCTGCAGGTTAAGAAAAAAAATAGGACAGTAGAATATTTGAGGGCTAACATTTATGTCAGCTAATTAATATGGATCAGTTGTGGTCTGCAAGGATTTTTAAAGTGCATGCATGCTTGAGATAAATATAGACTAAGAATCTGATTTTGTTTCTTTTTGAATTGATAGCAAGTTTTTACTGATTTCAATACAAGTATGGTGAACCAGTTTTGTAGGTCTGACATAAGGCTTTTGTGCTCTTGCATAATGTTAGTTGTCCCAAATAGCACATAGCCCAAAATGCAGCTCTACAACATACAGAATAAATTGCAGTTGTAATATTACATTTATTGCTCTGTATTCTCTTTACTTGCTAAGGCAGTGAAATTCTGAAAATATAAACATTGGGGGAAAACCCAAAAAATTTGTCTGGATAGCAAGTTCTATTTAAATAAGTTAGGAATCAGCCCATGTTCAAAACCAGACACTCTCTATTCCAGAGGATACAACACCATTTCCTTATTTTAAAACATTAATATTTCATTATTTATTCTCAAAAGAGTTCTTGCTAGAAGACAGAAATTGGTTATTTGAACACGGTTCTAGACTGTGACAAAAAGAGGCTACCAAATGCACAACTGTTCAAACACTTTTAAGCAAAAGATTCATTCTCCCTACACTGAATTCTACGGTGGCCAGATTTCTCTTGCATGGAATCACAGGATAACTCAGATTAGTGAAAGATCACATAATCCAACTTCTTACTCAAAATCAGATATGAGATTAGAACAAAAGTAATCCAGGACTTTATCCTGTCTGGACTTAAGGAAGTCCAAGAACAGAGCCCTTCAATATGAGAAACTTGCCTGGTAACCAGAACAAAGAACAAATGTATGTTAATTGTAGAACTGTAGAATTATTTGGGTTGGAAAAGGCTTCCAAGATCATTGAGGCCATGTAAATCTAACACTGCCAGGTCTACCACTAAATCACATCCCTAAGCATCAAGTCTGCAACACATCTTTCAAATACCTCCAAGGGTGGTGACTCCACCACTTCCCTGGGCAGACTGTTCCCATGCTTGATATCCCTTTTGGTGAAGAAATTATTCCTAATATTCTAACTCAACCTCCCTTGGTGCAACTTGCAGCTTTCCTCTTGCTCTGTCACTTGTTACCTGGGAGAAGAGTTCAGCTTCCACCTGGATACAACCTCCTTCAAGGCAGTTGTAGAGACCAGTATGGTCTCCTCTGAGCCTCTTTTTCTCCTGGCTAAAAACCTCCAGTTCCCTCAGCTTGTCCTCATACAACTCACTCTCTAGACCCTTCACCAGCTCTGTTGCTCTTCTCTGGACATGCTCCAGCACTTCAATGTCTCTTTTGCAGGAAGGGGCCCAATACTGAACACAGCACTTGAGATGTGGCCTCCCCAGTGCTGAGTACAGAGGGACAATCACTGCCCTGGTCCTGTTGTCACACTGCTGCTGATGCGGACCACGATGCCACCGGCCTTCTTGGACACCTAGCCTTGAAACACTTCTCTAATTTTTTTTTTCCAATGAAACCTAATGAAACAAGAAGTACCTTATGCTTAGTATTACACCTGGTTCCTGTCATAGTAAGTCTTACCTTTTTGTAGTGTTTTAGCATCAAAGACATGCTCCTTGAAGAAAACTCTAAAGGACAAAGGACTGGCACTGCAGTCTTCTGAAAGTTTGTTGACAGCTTCTTTAAACATAGCAACTAAGTCATGAAGAGGTCCATCTAAATCAAGGTGAGAAGTGGATGATGAAATCATGCTCAGGCGTACAGAGATTGATGCACAAGATGCAGAACTAGACTCCACAGATTCACACTCAATTTGGAAGCCCTCTGACAACATCTTCATTGCAAAATGTTTTCTCTGGAGTGGATCATCAACTACTGCAACAACATGCCATTCAATGGCAGCATCTCTGGGTAGGTGAGATACTACAACCACAGCAAGCAACCCACATACTGCAGTTTCATCATGGTACATCTCTGAATCTTCAACCTAGAAGATAAATAAAATATTGTCCATAATACAGAGTCGTAGACATTAATGTTGTTTATATTCAGTTAAAATATTAAAAAAATATATGCAATACAGTTATTTCACAGAAACTGCTTTTCCCCTCAACTTTCCTTATTGAGAAGTCATCTCAAGCAATTATGAATTTATCAGACAGTATCTCCTCATTTTTGCAATCTCAAAGCCTGTACCATTAAAAAAAAAGCTGACAATAATTTATTTTGCATTCATTCTGCAATCAAAAGAAGTCTTTTTGCATATGGTAACTTCTGTTTGTACCAAAGGTTTTTAAAGAATAAAAAATTGGTAGGAATTACCAGAACTACAGAAATGAGTCAGTAAATTACGTAAGTTTTATTTTAAAAGTTGGAGTACTTAAGATTCAGTTCAGATACACGAAAAATATAGTTCAGAGAGTTCTAAACAGCAGAATTATCCTGATCAAACACTCTTAGAAGATAGAATGAATTTTTTAAATAGCACAGCTCATTGAGAACATATATATAAATTGTTATCACATCAACCAGCATGTATAATTAGCTAACTTGGTCAGCTACATCTGAGTAACTGTATTCCTTTCCTTCTGATGGTTTTAAATAGCTTTCAAATACCTAAGCACTTGAAATTCTTTTTTTGACCAGTGGATTACTTTTTTTCTTACTTTTCCCTCAATTTTTATGAAGAGACAGAATATTAGGAATTTTTAATATTAGTGACTGACACCATCTTCTGTACACACATAATAACTTTTTTTATATAACAGTTTGCTTACATTCCAGTATATACTGTTAATATTGTCCATTGCCTGACCTCTGAAAGGAAAAATAATAACAAGGCAAACCAGTCATTTTGCTTGAAGTCGATAAGGCCATATAACTCGCAGTACCTTCAATTCACAAGCTCAATTTTCAACCACTTGCTCTCAACTTTGCGAGGAAGAAATAATGACACGTTCCAGGCACTTTATTTCAAAATTCACTCACAAAGTTATTGACAAGAATTTTGCACAGAATATCTTTGATGCTTGACCCTTGTGAGCTGTTTACATGAAAAATGCACTTACTTCTATATTAACGATAGTGGAGTGTAATTGTATCCCAAACATATAGCAATTGCTTTAGCATTTCTGGTTTTGATGTGGTAACAGAAATAGGGACAATTTGTCTCAAATTGCAATCACTTCAGTCATAATAAAATCTCACAGAGTACTGTTTGCTTTCAGTACTTTCATTAGGCTGGCCAGGGCTGTTATTAAGGTGGCTACACATAAATGTTATATTAGCACTTAACAGGAGCACAGTATTCTCCTCTAGGAGATGAATTCTAACCTTGTCAATATAATTCTGCTCTGAGTGCTGTAAAACAGTTTGAAAAGATGAAATACTGGAGCTTTGCACCGAGAAAAAAAAAAAAGTCATGCTCATTCAGGCTTAAAGGCCATTTTGCTGGCCCAAGGTGCTGAGGTACTGGTTAGGAAAAAACAGTCTAGAGAAGCTCTCTCAGGTCACATCAAGCACTACGACAAACTTTTCTACTTCCCTGTACTTGTCTTAGGTTGTTAAATCAATTACTCGCTATTTCTGCTTGCTTTCAGCTGCCATTTAGAATATGAAGAACTACATGAAAATTAAGGCCAGGAGAAAGTACATTTCTAAATTTAACAAATGAGAATCACTCTGTGTGAAAGACTACTCATGGTGCACCTGTATGGTACCATAACACTCATAACCTTTAACTTTAGAGTTTGCACAAAGCACAAATGATAGAGCTACTGGGGACTAATAATCTTTCATCAGTGGCTACAGAATCTTACAGATATACTTCTAACATAACATAATACTTCTCTTCTGACTTATTTTCAAGAAATCACTGACATTTGTGTGATACTTGGATGCTGCATTTATGAGTTACCTCTCAGAAATTTACAATTTTCTTAAAGAACTAAATATCTTTATGATAGCCTGTCTAGTAAATGAGGATGAATATATAAGGTCTGCTAAGAAATTATATGATGCTAAAACAGTATAAGTAAGCATTAAGAGTGAAAATGAAAAGGAATTATTTTATTGGCTAAATTGTTTTTATAATTGATTCTGCACTCTCATCAATGAGATTCATCACTTCTGGCAGACAGCTGTGGTACTATGAATAAAAACATGTTTTTGGAATTCTTGCCCAAGCATACTGTTGTAGACTGTTCTATAAAGTAGCACAGGTTTTGGTCTACACAGGTTTTGGTTTCTTCTACAGATTCAGAGCCCTGATCAGAAAAAAATGAGGTAGAAGAGCATATAACATGGGTTATAATTTTTGAAAAAGAATTCTCAAATAATTCGTGTGAAGCTCTAAAACTCTTGTTGATGGGGCAAGCACTGTTGAAAGCAGTAATTCCTTAAAAGGAATTTTACAAATCTTTATAAATTTAATTATCTGTAGGTGTACTTGTCATCTAAAGAGATTTGCCCTTTAACCCTATTTTTCTAGGTATCAATTTCCAAATGATTTTCATTTTATGGGAAAAGTAAGTTGAAGTTTCTAATTTCCACTTGTTAGCTTTTCCACTGGATTTAATCCTTTCAAGGAACAAATACTACAATGCAGCTCTGCACTAAGAGAAGTTTGAATGTAACAGGGGAAAATAAGGACATCTAAAGGTTCAATGGCTGACTGCTGAGATTATATGGAGAAAGATGCTACTTATGTGCTATACTTTTACATGACCTGATTTAAAAAGGCTTCAGAAGGACATCAGGTAACGTCTGTTCCGCATGCAGGACATACCCTCTGAAAATAAATGGTCCTACAACAATGACTTTTCAGGAATGGATGTAAACTGGATCATCTCAGAGACCACACTGACAGAATTCCAATTCTGTCATGCTAGGAAATGATAGATCCCAAAACTTTGGACAACGATTTGATAAGTGATTTAGCTCTAACTGAATCTCACATTAGACTGTCCTCAAAAACATGTTTCATAATATCTTCCTTTGCCAACAGGATCATCTGCAACTTAATTTATCGAAGTTGTAAAAGACTGAGACCCAGAAAGTTTGAAAAAGGAAGCCAAAAGGCAGATTTTTCTAAATACATGCATTGTATCTATATCATTCCATATATGCATTGTATCTATATCCATATCCAGAGAAGGACTACAAACATTTTTTAACACATTGCTTTACAAAAACCCCACAACTCAGCAAAGAACTTATCCCACCTTGAAGAAAATACTGATATTCTTCTTGTGATACAATGCATGCTTCAATAACTCACAGGATAAACCAAAGGTACAGAGTACATTTTAGGTCGACTGAGAAAGTGACTCTGCTTCTGTTGTAAACACTGAGAAAACTGCCTTGCAAAGCTAAGTGAAATCTTGGAAAGTCTTCGTGGACTGGTTAATAAAAAACACAGAAGCTGATAGCAGTTAAGAAAACAAGTAAAGAAAGAAAACAAAGTGGGTAACTTTATGCCACTGTAAAAATTCACCAACGTCTTGAGTAAGATAAACAACTCTGGGTCTCTCAACTGAAAAAGGGAATACTAGATCCAAAATACATTCAGAGGAGGACAAGTATGATCAAAGGCTCTGGAGGGTCTGGTTGGAAATGTTCTGCAGCCTTCTCATTGAGAAGACAGAGGCTTAAAAAGTCATACATAGCATAAAAAGAGTGGATAGGGATAAGAACTGATTTTGCACACTTGTCTTTCTGTGTAAAGAGCTATAGACCATCAAATGACATTAGTAAGAGCATGGTTTCAAAATGAATGATGGTGGGTGACACCTACAACTCCTTGATGAAGAATGCTCTGATTGCAAGAACTTTACAGGGATTCAAAGGGAGCCTGAACGAGTTCGTAGAACACAGATCCAGTGGGCATTATAAAAGAGACATAATAAAATTCCTAGATTATTTTTAACTTATATAAGTTACTAATTTATATAAATATTATGATTTATATAACAAAATTGATGTGATCAATTTAAATATGAACTAAAATAGTTTGAGGTTAGGAGAATATTAGGGTAGATTTATGCTTTTACTGGTTTTACTATTCACTTCTACTTAGGGCTACTGTTGGGAGCCAAAATACCAAGCAAGGTCTACACCATTATGGTATTGTTATGTTCTTAAATAAGCATTTATGCTGTTACTAGTGGTGTCTTTGGTAAAGAACTGTGATTTATTGTATGGACTCATGAATTTTTCACAATTAGTCCCTTCCAACATTTACACAATTTTAAAGGAATTTTATGTTCATCTGTGATATTCCAGGCTGATTTTATGGATGAATTGCAAACATCGAGTCAAGCAGATGAATGCAGAAAACAGCTTTGACAGCCTAAGCTTCTTCAGCAGAGGTACTTCCACCAGGATATTGGGCTGGAGGAAATGGGAGTTCAACGTGGTTACTCTTTCTGAGGAAAAAAAGTTCCTCTTCTCCCTTTTACAAAAGGAGAATCACATAAACTGTTATGCTGCTTTTAGGGGGACATAAGTATCTTTATTTCTGCCTTAACTGATAGAGACAGCATGAGCAAGAAAAACACAACAGTCCCAGGCAGTGCCAAGCAGGAAGTTTGTCTGCTTTAGGCACCTGCCACAGGAACAGGGGTTTGGAGCTGCCTTACACTGGAGCCACCCAGACAGACTGTGTTAGCACCTCTAAAGAGTGCATCCTATGGATGCTCAATCCAAATCTGCAAAAAGTGTAAGGATGTTTGGTTAGAAATATAAATGGTCAAAAGGCTTGACTGAATACTTGCTGAAGGCCACAGTACTACAGTTATTAAGCAACATACAATTCAGTAAAGTATCTAATAATGAGAAATGAGAACGGGAACTTCCTGTACTTTGTGCCTAATCTGAAGTAAAAAGGCAACTTGGTAGAAACATTCCTTAGCTAACACTTTTGTCAATCTGTTTACTTCAGAAATAGCTCTTTCTTATCCCAAGGAGCAAGGTGAACAACAGAGGTTCTCAGTTGGTTTCTAAACTTGTAATTAACCCTACATTAAAGTAAATGGTATCTGAACAGCTGCATGCATAATACTTTTCTGAGCTTTGAACTGATACAAGAAATTATCACATTGATTCACAGTATTACCAAACACTTGTGTTTTCTGTGCCTCAGTTCTTAGTAAAGATTCACCCAATTTTCATTGTGCATATTCAGAGAGCCACAAAATACTCTCACACTAATGAATGCCTGATTCATTCACAATACTGCTACAAACCAAACCAGAATCCAATAGAATGAGCAATGTTAAATGAAAAACACTGGGCTGTAAGGGTTGTAAACTTACACAGAGTTTTGTTTTAAAGGTGCTAATCTTATAAATATAATTTTTTTATATAATAAAAAAAGTAATCTAAGGAAGAACTATTAAAATTCCAATGAAAACAAAGGAATAAGGAGTTAAAGACAAACCTATCTTCAGCCATTGTATAAGTATTTAACTGTTTTGCCTACTTAAACTGAAAAAGGTACACATTTTGGTTTTCAACATTTATTACATAAATTTGTTTGACTCTCCTCCCTTTGTTCTAAATGAGAAATATTCTTTTCGTTGTGTTAGTAAGGACTAATGCCTATCTATCTCTCAGCTGAATATGGAATCAGGCTATAAGAGACAGAGATGAATGCATAATTGCTATTTCTACAAAGAAGTGACTTGGAGAACAAAAAGAAAGATACTGTGATGTTACTTTTAGAAGCTGAGTTTGTGAAAACCTTATATGGTATGCATTATTACACCATTACAGTGGCAAGATTAACGTGCCTTTAAATAATACATTTAAAATTTCTTTTACACTGCCTGCATTAAACAGAGTGCATCAAACTCTTGAGATCCAGATTAAGCTTTGCTACAGTCTCTTACAACAATAGGTTTATGACTTAAAGAAGTAAAGATTCCACTAGGAAAACTGCATAAGAATAAAAATGTCAGTCCCAAAAGAAAGTAGGATAGAAGCAATTCTTTTCAACATCCTAGTTTGTCTAATAAATAGGCCACATGCATTCCTGGTATACCACATCTGAATTCAAATAATGAATACCATAGTGTTTTATAACAATAAAATTGCTAAGAATGTTCCTTTTGGAAAGCTTACAAAAATAAGAAAGTCAGACATTTAGTATTTCTTTCTGAAATAAAACTAATTATTTGGTGCATGTCAAAAAGACTAACACAAAATTGGCAGACTAAAAATGAAGTCTTATAAACTGAGTATTTGTCATAGAATAAATACTGTAAATATGAAAAGAAACAAGTTCTTCAGAAATTTTAGTCCTCTCTACTCATTCCTCAACAAATGGACAAAGCTGGAGGTAGTTCAGTAACCACTGAGTCACACAGAAATTATTTTGTACAATGTCAACTGGGAAACTGAGCCTGTACTTTGGTGTTACTGAATCATGGAAAATCTAGAGCAAACCAAGTGGTCCTTTATTTTTTGGATCAGCATCTGATAGCACATTTTTCAGAGTAATTTCTTTTTTGTGCAGTCTTTAGAAAACAGAAACATGAAAAAGGGAAAGCAGATACAGGGGAACAAATAGGAGTATAGAAATTTAGAGGTAGTACTATTTCTCAGGGTGCTTTCAACGAATTTTTGTAATTTGAGTGGATTTCTAACTAATGTATTCGTTTGATAGGATTATAATTCTGCCTGCTCACATTAGAAAAAAATAAAAATTAAATTTTCACCTTAGTAATTCTGAAAAAAATCTGCATGTAGCTATAGTAGTGATGCAAAATTAATAATTAGATATTAAATAGTTGCCAATTATCATGCCAAGCATAACAGATTAACTTTTCTCAGAGATGCATTTTTCAGGAGGATGAAATGACCATATTCCAAGTTATTTTAGTGAGAGTATAGGGAATGTTAAATCTATACAATATATTGATGGCTATTATTAGGATTAGACAAGGTGATAAGCTAAAATTTTATGGTAGTCAACCAAGTATGTCAGAAGAAACTACCAGAAAAATTAAGTAACAACACTCTTAGGACCCAAATCCCATAATAAATATACAGTAAATTTGATTTATAAGTTGAGACAGCTTTCTGGTGCATAAAGGATGTGTTGAAATCCTTGCAGAATCAAAAATTTCATGATGAATGGTCTCTGAACAATGCCACTGAAAGAATTGGTAAGCATTACATAGACAAAGCAAAGCAAATATAGAACTCATGAAAATAGAGAGTTCTTAAGAAACCAGTTCAATAAGTTTACATGATCTATAGCTTATATTGCTCAAACAGAATAATTTAAAAACTTGCTATTCTATCTTTTACCTTGATTGTCAACAGAGGCCAAGAAGTGGTATAAATTTTCATCACTTCTGTTTGACAGAAAAAAGGGTTCTGTTGAAATTTAAGACATAACCTTACAAGCTCTCTTTTGATTATATTTAGTACAGAAGAATATAATTTGCTTGTTAATTTTGTTTCTCTTTTCTATTGTTGGATCACTGTGTTTTCATCCTTTTACTTCAGAAACAGAGAAGCTCTGACAGGATCAAAACAAGAGCAATCAATATCACATTTCTATGAAGACGTAATCAGCTTTGAATAAGTCTCTAGAACAAATAAACAATTGAAAGCCTGAAGAATGTACACAGAGTCTGCAATAACTAGGCTAACACCTCTGTTTTCTGGACTAATCAACCTGGAAGTTTTCTTGCAAAGGAAGTTCAAATAATTTCTTGTTAGAATAAATTGAAAGAAAACCAGAAAATGTAAACTGGCCTGCTGAAAGACGGACACAGGCTTCTGCATGCACAGTAATGAAGAAGCATCTCCTACTGAAAGATTCAGACTTGTATTTTTGCATCATTCCTCAGGTAAGTATCACAATCTTGTCCTAACCCATTATCTAAAAGCACAGTCTCATCAGCCCCACAGACATCAAATTTTCAACTACTCAATGAATTTTATACATTTCAATCTCTCTTCAAAATACATTTTATAATTGTATGTGACCATCATGCCACCACCAGAGTAAAAGAAAGATTTTAAAATGTATAATCAGTTATGGTAAGCATGTGCTAATATCAAATGGAAAATATACAATACCATTTCCCCTGCATTTTTAGATAGCTATAGATATTAGTTATAGCACTGATTATTCAGATAAAAAGCATGTGCAAAGTACTGCAGTGCATGGGTCTGGATTGGGAAAATGAGAAGCACAGGACTGCCAGCAGGGCTGCCAAAGGAGCAAAATACCTGAAATGCAGAATTAGACAATTATTATTAATATTAAAAATGGACATGACTGATTTTCCCTCTTAATTATTCCCACTGATGGGTCACAAAACAGATTAAGTTTTTGTTTATTGTAGCTGATTTGGGAAATGGGAGACTCATTTTTTAAATTTTTATTTTATTTTAGAGAACTGTTTTTGGTTTCAGCAAAGCTCTGATACAAGTGGTCTGATACAATAACAATATCTTTTTTCCTTCATTCAAAGGGGTCAGAAACGGTTTTTCACTTTTGTAAAGTCCATACAAGCCTTTGGTTATTTGTCTTACTCTGCAGAAGTAGTCATGCTACCATGTGTTACCAACCTGACAAACCCACTTCTTACTGCATGCAAAGCTCAGCCTTTTCATTCTCACCCTGTGGCATAAAGCATTTGGAACTCCAAAGGTCTGATATATTTTAGTGCAAGTATACTCACAGAGTTCAGAATGGGAATTTCTGGGTGAAATGTAATGGCCTGTGATATACAGGTCAGAATAAATAATCTAACGGTGCCTTCTGGCTGTACAAGCCACTCAAGCTATGAAATCAGTTTTACCCAATACTTCTGCACAGCCTTTCTACCAGCACTGAAGTGCCTGAACTCTAAAATCCCACACTGAGAAGGCAACCATCTCACTCATTATGGCCTTTAACATCCCTTGCTGATAGTTTTAAATTTTTAAACAACCCTACCTGTCGAGCTTCCTTTTATGTGTTCTCATAGTTACAGATATAATTTTGGAAGCAAAATATCTAAACACCAAGCATAATAAAAATGAAATGGGTTAAAGCTTATTAGCAGTAGGGAGCAGATGTAGCAAAATTCTGCCAGTTCCCCTACATTTCCTCCCCAGCAGGGATTTTCTGTCAAGCTGTGACTTAGTTCTATACACTAATCCAGTCTGCTGCTGCTGCAATTGCACCTTCCTATACCTTGCTATTGTACTAAAAATTCACTTTGATTTTTGATTTCTTCCTTCTTAATAATAATATTTAAAGCAGTTCCTGCAGAGCTAAATGTAAATTCAAGCACTGCATGCTAGATGCTCAAAAGGGCATGAAAATGTAAAATTGATAAGAAAATAATTACATACTGAAAAGCTGTTTTATTTGCTTAAAAAATAGTAACTTTCTCTCAACAAACTAAAGGTTCCTGAGCCAAGACATAACCAGTTAATGACTGAAGTTAAGATCCTTGAAATACCTCTCAAACATACATCATTCAATATATCAGTTACAATGTGGGAAAAAAAAAGATAAGTATTTAAGGAACAAAGTCATAAATTGATAGCAATACAAACTGAAAGCAAATGAAGTCTGCCACATGAAACATGATCACAGACTGTCACTCTGAGGGTTTTTATTCTTCATGTGTAGTGTCAAAAATAAGCACTTAGGAAAAAGAGTTGAACTGAAGGAAGGATGTTCATGATGGAAAGATTTCAGCTGAAAATCATTTGCGAGGGTATACCCAAATGGGATCGAAAATGCACAAAGTAACTGGTCAAAATCTACTTTGTGGACACTAAGGCTAACAGATTTTATGATAGAATTTGAATTTTGGATACTGATTGTAAAGACCTTTTCTTTGGAAGTCTGCTTCCTTCTGAACTTTGACAATGTTCTGGAACCAATTTTCAAATAGAATATCAGCTTTCACCTCACATATTCTAATTACATCATCTGTTCATCTGTACATATATAGCACCATTAGCTACTTTGTCAAACCTGTAACTAAATTTTGTAGAACACAAGGAAGAAAATTTTGATGCTGTAGGAGACAGAAGAAAACCAATTTTAAAACTCTGGTGGCACTACTAAACTTCCAGTAACTGTCAGCCTCTCCCTCATTGTGGTAGCTACCTTGATCAGTAATATGATATAAAGATGTGCAATCAAAAATCGTTTCACAGAACGGCTTGAGTTGGGACCTTGAAGATCATCTCATTCCATACACCCTGCCATGGGCAGGGACATCTTCCACCAGACGAGGCTGCTCAGCCAGGGCTGGCCTTGAAGGGACCTCTAGGGATATAACATCCACAATTTCCATGGGGAACCTTTGCCAGTCCCTCACCAACCTCACAGAAAAGAATTATTTCCTAATATCTAATCTAAACCCACTCTCTTCCAATCAGAAGTAATTTCCCCTTGCCCTGTCACTACATGCTCTTATAAACAGTCTTGTCCCATCCTTCCTGTAAGTTCTTTCAGGTACTGGAAGACAGCAATTAGGTCACCCTGAAGCCCTCTCTTTTCCAGGCTGAGCAATCCCAATTCTCTCTGCATTTCCTCACAGGAGAGCTTCTCCATCCCTCTGATCAACTTGGTAGTCCTGCTCTGGACTTGCTTCAATATGTCCATGTGCTGAGGACTCCAGAGCTGGATGCAGTCCTCATGATGGGGTCTCACCAGAGCAGAGCAGAGGGGCAGAATCATCTCCTTCAACCTGCTGGCCATACTTCTTCTGATGCAGCTCAGGATATGACCAGCTTTCTGGCAAGCAATCTCATTTTGAATGTCGTGCTTTTTAGTGCACAGTTTTTTACTGGAAAATACATTTACATTCCATCTTATGTATATGAGTATTTTTGAGGCAAATATTGTTTTCAACAGAGTAGCCAGTTACTTTTTGTTTAATGTGGTATGACTGCAAAACAAGGTTGGTTGAATGGTATAGCTTATGACTATTAGGGCTTCACATGTCTTTTATTTTAACTCAAGCCATTTACATTGATCAATAAAGTCCTACATACAGTTTGGAACCTGGATTTTGCAGGACCAGTTTTCTCTCAGTTCAGTATTACAGAAGTCAAACTCAGATGATGCAAATTAGGCAATTTCTTACAATCCACTATACTGGGCTGCCCAAAAAGTTAGGGAAACCCCTGCTCCAGTTTTTATCGCCAAGCATCAACCTATATGATAAAATACAATATAATACTTTGGTCAATTCAGCTCAGGTGTCTCAACTACATCCCCTCCAAGCTCTGCTAAACCCCAGCCTTCTTGCTGGGTATGGCTAAAGTAGAAGAAAGTCTTGATGATGTGCAGGCATTGTCCAGCAACAGCTAATATTGGTCTGCTATCAGCACAGCGTTAGCCACAAATCCAAAACACAGCACTACTGGGGCTGCTTCAGAGAAAATTAAATCCACCCTAGCCAGACCCACTGTGAAATAAAGTTCACAATAACCTGCAAGTTCTAAGCCAAGTTTTAGTTAAATATGTAGTCATTCTCAGTAGTTACTGGAATGAGCTATATGGAAAGTAAATTTGTTCTTCTGAACATGAAAATATGTCTCTCAGATTACTACTGAAATATATAATGGGATCTTAACTCACACTCCTGAAGGCAGGTGACTCCATGTACAGAAAATTAGAATGGAAGGTTGGCAGTAAATGGCCTTTAATATGTATTAATATACATATAGTTAAAAGATTTTATGCTAAGAAAAAATACAAATATATATTCATTGATATACTTATAATATGCATATATGTATATGTATATATATATATATAATGTCTTTATGCACATATACATATAAAAGGAGGGAGGGAGAAAAATCTGTAGATGTATTCCTCCTCCATGCAGTTCTGCAGAACATGCACAGAGAACCTATGACAGTGTGCATTATTGAGTTGCTATATGCAACTCCACACACTCATTTGACAAATTACAACAGCCCTTTACCAAAATCACCATCTTAATTAAAAATGTTTCGCAATCAGTATTTTCTTCAGCTAACAGTTACATTATCCTCTTAGTTATATTTCAAGTGTTAACACCTATATTTATGGTGTTACATCCAAAGGTATCATTATCACCTGGATGCATTTTTATTTTTCATCAATGAAGCTGAACAAAAACAGGGAGGAAGCCTATTCACTGCTAGCTGGCATGCATGTAACTGGGTATTGACCAGGGAGCACTGCTCATTTTTGCTATGGAAAAATTAAAAAATTTAGTTTCAAAATAAAAAGCTCACTTTCACACTGTCTTACATGCTTTTTTGAAAGTGGAGTCCAGGAAAGCATAAATAATTTTTGAATTACTTTGATTTTTATGAATAAGAAAATTAAAGATCTATTATTTATTTTGAAGACCGTGTGATATTCTTCAGAGAAGAGGAGGAAGAAGAGGAAATGAAATTATTATTATGACTAGCATAAAGAACTAGAGATGAGGATAATCAAGTACTGAAATTTAGTAGGATTCTTTGGATCATAAAATAAAATAGTAAAGAAGTACTTCCACTGGAAGAATGAAGATGCTTTCCCGAGTTAATTTCCTATTTATTCCCCTCTTTTGCTTTTTTGATAGTAGAAGATCATTAATGTATCTGAATAGAGACAAGATTCTTGCATAGTTTCAAAAGGAAGAGATGATATTTTGAGTTCTACTGTTGACTGAAGCTTGATGAGGAAGGTCAGGTATGAATTTTCCTAGTTAATTGTGGAGTTTGTCTTCAGTGATAATTTGCTGAATCTGCTTGAGGTGTTGAGTCCCAGGGCAGCTTCCTCTCCACAGAGCCACTTGCTTGCCCTCCAGCCCCAGCAGGATGGGAGGGACAATAGGAAGAACAAACATGAGAGAACATCTGGGCTGTGGTAAGGACACTTTAGCAGGAGAGGAGAATAAAACCAGCAACACAAAGGCAATCCTTCACCTCCTCCCACCAGCAGACTGATGCTCTGCCAGCCTCTGGGGAATAGACACATTGGAAGACCAAGTTCTCCAATTTTTTATGGTTGAGCATGGTGTCATATGGTCTGGGAGATTCCCCTGACTGCCTGTTGTGGTCTGAAAGAGATTACCCTGCTGCAGTTTTAGGAAGGATGAGTTGCTAATGAGACTGTTTATGTAGGTTGAGGTGGTAATATGGTTCTTCTTTCAGTCCTGATCAATACGATTACCTCATACAAGGGAGGACAAAAAAACTTTGAAGCTGATGAAACCCTGAAATTCTATCCTTCATTGTGGGAATTTAAAGTGCCCTACATGTAATTTGGACTACAGTTTACTAGGGAAGTTTCTTGAGCCAAAGTTGGACCTTGATCACTTTTCAACCAAAATGGCATTTTTCCCTCTATAATGAGGCAGTGACAGCAGGTACTCGCTTGAGGGATGAAACTCTGTTAATGGCTTTCACAATCATCACACATTAGACTTGTGACCACAGGTTCTAGCCTAAGCAAACAGTGGATGCATATATGCACTCTTGCTTAGCACAAAAGTGACAGCCTCAGAACAGGATTAATGTTTTCAGCAAAGGAGACAAGGAATCACTCAAAACCAGTCTTACAAGGTACCTGCTGCAGGGGAAGATCAGTCAGCCTGGATAAACTAGGCTGTTTACCACCCTGAATAACTTGACATGCATTTCTTCACTCTGTCTACCTGAAAAACAACATTCAAATGCATGGATATATTACCTGTAAGTGGCAAATAAGCTAGTGTAAATCAGTTCAAGGAAATCACGGTTATGCTAACTTATACCAGTTAAGGATTTCATTGTATCTGTAGATATCTCCACAAACGATCACAGAAGAAATACTCTCCTTTCTTATTTTCTATTGTTCATATTTTTTGTTTATACTCTACAAGTTAACTTCATGCATACTCTTTAGACTATTATGCAATCATATGATTTTTATACACATATATACACATATATAGTTAAAGCCATGTTCTTTTATTTAACTATACTAATTTTTAAACATTATTAAGGCTCTGCTAATGTAATAAATAGAATATTATAGTCTTCTTTTAAGAAAGAGTTCAAGTGCCAAACCTTTCATCTCCCATTGTTGACCAGTGTCAAATGGCAGACTATTTCCAAGGACCTCTGGATTTCCACTATCTGCATTTGACCTGTGTTAAATATTTTCAATACAGTTGCTTCAAATGAATAGAAAAGCTTTGCCTAATCTGAATGCAAGGGAAATGAAATACACTAGGCATAACATGAAAGACACACTAGCCATGTGCAATTTAATGTACTGTGTGTTCTGAATGTGGGCCATCAAACTGTGGAACATTCAAGACAGCATCTAGCAAATGGATGTTATGAACCTGAAGGGACAAAAAAGGGGAAACAGAAACATGCATATTCCTTCTATTGAATTTTTGATAGGTGTAGGCACTGGCTCTCAGCAATGCTTCTCAAAAATATTTCTTTTTCTTCTGGTGATATTACAAATCATATAAATTAACCTATGTGAGATTTTACTGCAATGTAAAGGTAGCAGTGTTCTAATCTGTAATTTTATCTTTATAATACTTGTTTGTTTCTACTACTCATATTTTGACTATTTTGTTCAAGAAACTGGTAAAAGGAGACCAATTAAGTTAATATTACCTATAGTATTATCTATAGGATGCAGAAATTGCAACACTGTTTGGAAATCTAACAATTGCATTAAATAAAGATATTAACCAATACATATAATAAATGGGAGAAAAAAAAGTTAATATTACTGGCTTAGAAACATCTGTTCAGGATGATTTTATAGTAATTTTCTCTATAGGTAAAATAGAATCTTAAACCTTTGTCCAGTCCTTTGCAGCAAGAAAAATCTTCAACTTCCAGTATTTGAGCATAAGCTACTTCTGGTGTACTTAGGATAAAGTGTTAGAGAATGCATGAATTTTATTTAAATTCATGACAGTCTGTATATTTCAAATAGCACAGGAATGTCTGAACAATGCACAGACTGCTGTTACAGATGCATGATGCCATTCTAAATGACTGCCATGAAAACACACTAATTACTCCAGGAAACAACTGCATATAGCTAGACAGATTCTTGTTCAAGATTTAACTTGTTTATACTTGAGACCTGGACATAATTTTTAAGGCAAAGTGGAAAGATACAGGAAAGCACCAATGGTATTACAAAGATGGTATGATAAAGGGGCTCCCTGGAAGGGCCCAGTGCCCAAGATGACTGCTCTTAAATATCTTTAAAAATTCCTAGTTTGAGTGTACTTACATCTTTTGACATCTAAGCAGTTTTGAAATCTGGTCCAAAAGGTTTTAATTTAGATTTTTAAATTTGGCATCAAGTTACCCGAGTGCTGAAATAAGTGTGGAACCCATTCACAATATATATCAGATAAAACACTGTGAATCTTTTTTCCATCACTTCTGCAGTACACACTATTAAGACACACATTGTCAACAACCTGACTGGCATTCCTGACAGAATGAAAGTCAACTGCAGCACTCTTTGCTGGATTTGAAACAATCATGGGATCACAGCCATTCATCCTGAATTCTTACCATAAAAAAAAAATCTTCTGTCAGAAAAAGATGGGCTGGTGAACTTCTAAAGTTTGAAGTATGTTTGCTCAGAAAATTATTGATGGGAGAGTACCAGACAACTAATGTCCAAATGCAAGCAGTGTTATAAAAGTAAAAAGATGTATTTTTATGTCACACAAAGTATTTTACCAAGGAGATTTTTCATTACTGAGGATGGAAAATACATTGGCAGCTGCCTAGTACGATAACTCAGAGGGGAACTGACCTATAATATCAGAATTTAAGAAAAAAAATACTATGTGTAAAATGATTTGCTGAAAAAAAAGATATGACCTAAGTACTATTAATACATCTTGCTATTATAGTAAATATTATCTTTCTATAATCTTCTTATAAACTTCTAATCTTAACAAAATATATTGTTTTCACTGTCTCAAAATCTCCATTCACCAATGTTTTGGGTTCACTTACAAACACAACCAATTCTAAACTTTCCATTGATAACAATACATTGTGCACTAAACACACTAAAATATTTCCCAATTATTTTTTTCTTTTTATAACAAAGAAATCAGAGATAACTTTTCAGAGAGTTCTGGAAAATCTGCCTCCAACTTTTGTATATATTTCATCCAACCAAAATAAGGGAAACTAATTTTTATCATTCAGACATTTTATAAACAAATTTATTTCAAAAGCAGCAAACTGCCTCAAAATTTTTCTGCTAGGAAGTTAATGTGCTCTTATTTCACAGAAAGAATTAATTCACAGTACTTTTCCATGGAATATACAACTGAATGGCAACAGTGAAAGTGAGTATTCTTTAAATGGTTTTTCGGAATTTATGTATTTTATTTATCTAGCTATACCAAGTCTTGCTGCGAATTAGTGAGATGCAAAAAAAAGAAAACACAGCAGTTTAGCAAGCTGGAATGCCTGAAATCTTGAGACAGCACAGCACGTTTCTTCTTTGTATTGGTGAGAATAACAAGAGAAAGCAAAAAACAAGCATTCAGAGGTAGAAAAAAAATGTAATCATGGTCTTGCCCATCTCAGTTAGCCTAAGGGAATCAGTTGTATAGACAGAACTACAATCCACCACTTGAAACAATCGAACAAAATACTACAGGGATGTCTCTGCACAGAAAGCCCATGGGTAGGGGAAGGAGAAGTTAGGGTGTAGACTCAGCTCCCAACTAAATATATTGAGAGTACTGTCTAAATGGTACCACTCAAGCCCTACTGAATAAAGTGCATTCACAAAGTAATTTAATAAAATTTTGCAGGCACAGTCACTGTTATATCATTATACAATAATTATTTGGAATATTTCCATCTATCAATAATGCCATCTGTCCTACCCAATACAAATGGACTGCAACCCATCTGGCTTATTTTTTTCTATTGATTACTCTGCTGAATGAGTTAGCAAAAACGCTTATAAAATCATCATATTACATGACACTGTCATTAAAAGATGTGAAGTAAAGAAAAACACAAGATGAGACTTAATTGGAAAACTGTCAGTTCTTCTTCCAGAAAGTTTTAGCAATGCTATAAGCTTTTTTTTTTTTTTTTTTTTTTGGCTACTTAAAAAATCACCAAGAAGACACAAAGCCCAAAAACCTGCTAAATGCTAACTGCTGGATTAGACAGAAATTGTTCTAGCACACAACTGCTACTAGGCATGCTAGAGAAGGTCTCTCAATTTATCTCCTCTCCAGAGTACCAAAATGTCCCTAAGTATGCCTGGCAATCTCAAAGAAACTGTGGAAGGAATGTAATTTAAAAATAGAGTGGAAGAAAGCTGATGATGGCTGGCACTCATATTTGTTAATTCCAATAAGACTTCCTAGGTTTTGATTATTCGTTTGCATAAATTGTCTATATGCTATTTTTGCAGCCTCTGTTTTTTTTTTCTTCTTTTGATTTTAACTACTGTTTCCCTTAACTATATTTTAATTTCTCCAGCAACAAAAATGCAGTTTTATGCACCTACAGAATTAAAATGCTAACTTCAGCTCCTTCACTCTAGATCTCAATTTTTACAACACCTTTTTAGTTTTAACAAAGGAAATCTCTCTTGTGTACATTCAATATACCAATCCGAAGATCCTTAGCCCAGTGATATAGATAGTGTTCTTTTGAGTGAACCCTTGGTGGGGCTGCTTTCTTATCCTGCCCTCCCCACTATTATTTTTTCCTTTCTACTACAGCCTTATATCCCTGCACCAGATTTCTGTTTCTCTGTCACCATAAATGGCTTTTCCAATGATGCTGTGACTCTAAGGCACATATGAAGGAAGAAGAGAGAGGAACAGGGGCTGGATTCCAGCTCTAAGGACACAGCCTTTGATGACTGTGGGTAACTGGAGCTCAGGGAGGCTCGGGGGCTTGGTTACACGCAGGAATGATGCTGGGAGCACAGATACTGAGCTGCCATAAGGAGTGAGGGAAATCGGGATGACAGGAGTAGAAAGGAGTTGTGTAAGAAGGAAGGAATGATGCTTGAATAAAGAAGGGAACATAGACTGGGTGACTGAAACAACTTAGAAGTTGCTAGGGGGTCCAGCCTGCTCACTGTTACTGTTTGCTCCCTGTCTTACAGTCCCTTCCCATCCTCACTAGAACCACTTCTCTGTTTATAATATATGAAATACTTCCTCAGGAAAAAAAATAGATTAATCTGAAATCCACTTTTTTATAATTTATCCGAATTTTAAAAAATATTTAAATTTATTTAAATGTAATTGATCTTTCTCTTTGTAACTCAAGAAGTTCCTAAAAGACAATTGTCACTAGCAATATTACAAGAAGTCTTCTAAAGTCTAGCTAACTGTGTGTGACCCTGTGGCCTTGTCTCAAATGAATCTTTCAGCAACTGCATGTTCACATCCAGCTCTTAGAAGTAAATCTTTTGTGCTATATAAACATATCCAGAAAACTATTCTCATACTTCTCTTTATATTATGTGCTGTTAATTCCAATTTATTGGTGTCCTAAACAATTTATATAATCATTTTGTGCTTTACTTACTACTGCCATCAAAAACGTAGAAGGATTCAAGGAAAGTTGCTTAACAGTAGTATTTATGTAGAAGATATTCACAGGTATCACCACATGACGGAATGCTAGATTCTGAACAACAATTTATCATTTTTCAATACAAAATCCCTATTTTCATTAACAGGATAACTGTATTTTCAGGGCAGAGTAATTCCCCCCTCTAGTTCCTTGTAACAGAAATATTTGTAAGTATTTTTCTCTGCTTTACTTTGCACATAAACCCCCACTAATTAGAAAAAATAGTCATATCCTGAGGAGAAAATTTAATTCCTCTGTCTGAACCTCCTATTGACAAAATTATAGAAAGAAGAACATGAAGCTGTTAATAACATTTCACTCCTATTTATATTCAGGTTTTTTCCAAAGCATTTTTAGATGGTGTTCTGGCACACATTATCTAATTTTTTTTTCTTTCTGATACTGTCATTACTGAATTATGATCTGATAAGCACAGCATAAGACTGATGAACATCCTACAGAATTGTCTGATTGCAGGATGTTTTTCTTAAAGACTCCTGAAAACTGTCAGGCAGCCATCACTTCATGGGAGTACATGTAGGCAACTATCAGTTTTTTAAGCTATGGCTTGAACAATAAAAAAGTGACATGGAATAGGTATTAGTGATAGCTCAAAAGTAAGCAACTTCATCAGTGTTTTACAGGTAGCTAAAAAAAAAAGCAAGTTCTGCCTAGTCATCTTAGTAAGTGGAAGAAACAAAGGACTTTTTGATAAAAAGTATCTGGTATGCATAATAACTATGGAAAACCTAAAAAACTGTATATGGAAAAAGGAGAAGTTTCAAAGAACTGGCAAACACCACCAATCTGTCTTCCAATCTTATATATTGCAAATCAGAAAGCAGAGAGTGGTTTTGGTCATGGTATGTTAGTAATTGGTCACAGAACAAAAATGTTATTTAAATATATATTTAATATATATTAAAAAATAATTCAGAGTCAATACTGGATCTGAATCTGGTCTTGGACACACTATAAACACTATTTAAGAGTGGTCTTTGTTAGTAAATCAAGTTGAGGTGCATAAGCATGTAAGTGAAGTCTGTATCTTTACTCAGAAAGACACTTGGCAAGTACAGACACTGGAGAGAAGGAAAGTTTCAGGTGTCTTTTTCCTTCTTCTATGAAAATATTAACATATTCCATGCTTCCAAGCCCTCAGAAAACATAATAATTAGGCTATATTAAATTATACAGAATTTATGCATTTGGTTTTAATACATTTGGGGAGAAGTTACGTTTTATTTAAAACATTTGTGGCCACTACCTTTTAATGCTGTCTGGGTGTTCCATGGCTATTTTAAGAAAAGGGGCACACACAAATCAGGAATTACTATGTCATCATTATAAATCACTGTGCAAATTATTATGCTGTTAATCAAGGGTTAACCAACAGACAGGCATGTCCAGATGTGGTCTTGGAAGTCCAGCTGAATATAAAGCAATAATGAGCAGTAAATTGCTAAACTAAGTTATCACACAATATTTTTTGTAAGCAAATGGGGAAAAAATCTTCAACAGAACAACTGACAAAAAGTTGAAGTAAAAGGCCCATTTTCTCATTATGAAAAAATATATGGACAGAAGTAATTCAAACGAAGTATTGTTCACATTTTTGTTAGAGAAACTGACTGTTTTTAAGAGTTCTTTAATGCAATGCTTTGGGGAATTAAGACAAAGTTAGTGGTGAATATAACTTTCTATTAAGCAGTTTTCTTTCTCAGTTGTGCACAACCACTTATGAGCCAGAACACAACAGCTCAATCAAACCTTTACTTGAACCCCTCTGAAATGTTCTGCGAAAATTCTGACATTACCGCAAGACTTAGAGAGGAAAAACAGACAATCGAGAAAGAAGAAAACGGGTAAGGCAGCTACCTTTCTGCATTCTCTCAACTTCTTCTGCCATATGGAGCGAGCAACAGGGATGCTCTTGCTGTCAGTCACGTAGCAGCTGGCTGTGATGACGTGGTGGAGAGCAGTCCTCTGGCTCATGGCCTCAAGAACTCGCCCAACGTGCCGCAGGGAAACGCTGGCCTCCGCGCACACGCCACCGCCGACGAGCCGCATCGTGCAGGGCACCAGCGCAATCTGCCCGGCACAGTAGAGAACATCTCCAACCTAGGAGAGAGTCACATCAAGAGCATAAGACTCTGGGAGTTTGCAGAAGACAAGGGAAGCATCTTTCTCTCTTCCAGCTAGTTTCTTTCAATAGTACTGTTCTTTGCCATCGTTTGTTACAAATAGAGAAAATGTGCCAGTCTAAAGATATGTATGTGTCAGCTCAAAGCAATCATCTGATGTGGACTGTTACAGCTGCTTGATCACACTGATGCCCCAACATGGTCAAATATGTTCTTTTTTTCTTTTCATTTGAGTGATGATGCACATTATCAATGTTCAATGCTACTTTTTAAATCTTCTATGTCTTAAGCTTTGTTTTACAGAAAACCATATAAGAAAGTATCAGTACATATGTGTAACGTTTTAGCAAACTAATTTAGAAATACTGTAAAAATATATTAGCAGAACACCTAAATGACTGTGTATGAACAAAAGTGGTGATATTCTACCAGAAGGTAAAAGCAAATTGCAGATTGAAAATAAAATGCTGAAGAATGCTACTTGAACAAAGAGTTGGGTCACCTTTTGAAAATGGACTTTAATGTGTGGCCAGATTTACTACTGCAATACAGTTACTTTGAGCTTATTTTCCAAAATCTTCTCGGCAACACACTGAAGACCTACTTTTTTTAACAGCAGCCAGCAAAGGAAACATTTATTCTTATTATTCAGACATCTCAAAGATTTTTTTTTTATAAAATCTCAATGTAAATATCAAAACTTTTCATCGGCTTATGCTGCACTTCTCTAGAACGTCTGTGCATTTCCTAATCAGTGAAAGAGTAAATTTTATTCACTATCAAAAGAAAACTAAGTATAGAAGTGGGAAGTAAGGTGGGCGTAAACAGCTTTGAAGTCAGCACAGGAAGAATTTTGCTAGGAGTAAAGACAGAGAAAATGGGCTGTGCAAGGAATCTTTCATAAGAATTTTGCAGAACTTACTGTATAAACTGTAAAAATTCCTCAGAATTAAGAATAATTAAAAAAGAAATCTGTGTCCTAGAAGACATGGCAATCAAACCATGTGACAGACCCATATGCAACTCCAAATCTGTCCTCATAACTGTCTGTGTCTCACAAAAGACTCACACATGTAACTATTGGAAGAGTATCTTATACAATTTGGCATACAAGTTCTATGATTAGCAGCTGAAGAGGGGGAGGAGGCAGAGACGAAACAATATATCAACTGACACACATCAACTATTTAAATGGTTTAAAATACCTGAAATATTGTTTGATAATGCTATATATAATCCTGAATTTGGAAAAAATATATAAAAGCAATATTTTGATTTATAGGAACAAATGGTCTTTTTTTTTTTTTTTTTTTTTTTTTTTTTTTTTTTTTTTTTTACAGCGCTATTTAAAAATATGTGCCACTGAACAAGGGAGTCCAGCCAGCTACCAAGTGGCATACTGACAAGATGAGAAACAAATTCAGAAAGATATGATTCAGAGGGGCACAGGTTTGTTTTTAATGCAAACTATTCATTTTCACCTCTGTAAAGTGAAATCCATGCATTAGTCAAAAACTCCAATGTAGGTAGTTTATACTTCTACAGAAAAAAAAACCCACACTGATGGTATTTCTTCCCTTTTTCCCCTGTTGAGCTGCTGGTTTTCCATGCATCACCCATGTTAATTATTAGGTAGACAGAAGAGCTGTTCAACCAGTTCACTTCCCCTATTCTTGAACAGATTGTTTGAGACATAATATGAATACTAATTAACGATAAAATATCTGTCAGTGTTTTGAAATACAGACCAAGATAGCACTTTCTTAAAGTATCCTGGACAGTTCTGATACAATTAGCCCCACTGGTCATAAGCAAGGTCATAAAAAAATCTCAGAAGGATTTGAGCAAAATTGGCACCACTTTTGGCAAAGATTCAGTGGGAATTTTGCAGAGTTTTTTAAAAACCAATTGAAAAAATCCCTCTGTTCCTAACATACTTGTTTGTATCTTAAGCCTGCAATTAATAGAAAAACAATGTTCCCAACAAGCCACCATGTTATGGAAGGGTGGATGCAAGGGGAAAAGAGGGGAAAAGGATAAAAGAATGGCCACAGATTTGCAGCAACTGTATTGCAGGGGGACATAATTTAGAATAAGGGAAGGAGGAGGGGCATCTCTCTTCTCTTTCCCAGTGACTCAGTCATGAAAAGCAAGCATAAATAATCAGCAAGGACAAAGCAGCAAACCAGTACAAACACTGTTTTAGCAGATTTCAAGACGTTGTCTCCGGAATGTTTGAAGTATTATAGCGAAAATTGGTAGCAGAGTAAAAGGCATTTAAAACAGGGAAGTCATCATAGTATCTTGTTCACAGTACTGAAATCTTACAAGAGGAGCTGTCACAATGTATGGTGTCAGTACTTGTGTTGTGAAAGTGTTCTGCAAAACCCTGCTAGAACCTTGCAACAGTTTATCTTTTTGGAGCATTCAGGAGGATAACAGAAGATCTTTCAGGGTATAGATTCACAGCGTATCCCGCCTGGCGGGCTTGCATTATAGAGGAAACTCAGCGTAGAAACAGAACTACAATATAAAGGATCTATATTGATCCTTAGAGGATGTCTCACTGGTGATTCGATTTTCACATATTTCCAGTGCTAAAATTTAGGTAAAGACTTGAAGCAAAGACAACACTGAAAACTCAAGCTTCATACTACTGAGATGTTCACTTGTACAAAATTATTTCCAATATTGCTTCACGGCAGTAAGAAGGTTATGTGATTCAACATTTCTTCCTTTTTTATTTTCATTTGTATCATTGCCAGTTAAATGAAAGGTGAGCCTTTATAAATCTACGTAATAGCTTAGCAGCTGTTTTGCTCAGTCAGCACAACTGTAAATAATCAGGGGAGTTCAGTGGACAATCTGAACCTCAGAGGATGCAATGCATACTCTCACAGACAGAAAATGAAGAGATTATTTGAGAATTATTATTTCTCACAGTGTAGTTGTCTTGCAGGGATAAGTATAATTCAGACGTAGGGCACAGCTTTTACCAATGGAAAGCTGTATTGTAGCTTTTTTTTTCCCCCCTAAGGTGCTTTCACTTATTAGAAAAACAGAATGAAAGCATCTACAGTATCATGGAAAGGAGCAGTCAGAAGAACTAACTCGGTGCCACTTGGAACTGGTCTATCCCATGAAATAGTTTTTAACAGTATTCAAAGTTACCACAAGGACACAACATATTTCCCATAGATATATATGTATCAGGAAAAGAAACAATGAGAAAACCAGACTTAATTGCCTGAGGTCTAATTTAAGCCACTAATTAGAAATGAAAAGCGGCAATTATTGCTGCCTAGAAAGAAACAGAAGCAATAGGATACCTATAGATATGCACTGAATTTTTTTTTATTAAAGGCCAAGAGCAACTATGGAAAGTTTATGAAACTGTTCTTCTGGTATTATTAAAACTTGCTAGTGATTAACTGACAATATAAAACTTGCTGGAAACTTCTAACAGAGGGATCTCAAGCCTTCACCCACAGATACTTTGGAAAATGCTAATAGTTGCACCACAAAAGCTTGTTTCTTGGAAGGAAGGAGTCAATATGCAATCAGCCAAATCTTTGTTATGAATGCAGTTTGGTGTCTGAGTGACTGCTGCCCTTTAACAGGTCAGGGTGCACAAAAGGTTCAGTGACCCCCTGACCTAACACTGACACAACCCCCCATTAGGCTCAGTCAATGTAAATAAGCAGAACTGACAACACACTAATAGGCTGCCTCTGGTCAGCCACGGGTACCTCTGACCTTAATGAAGACCTAAATCAATTAATACTCCAGGCAATAAAGACCTCTGGCTGATTAAGTTAGATAGAAATAATCTTTTCTAACGGGATTAAAGCTGCAAGGTGGTGAACTTTTTATTCAATATATGATAATCCTTTCTTCCTAGGGCCCTCTTGTTTTAGATAATGATTGCAAAATTGCTTTTTGCAATGTGACATCTTTTATTCAACTGACTAGTAGGAATAAACTTTTTAAAGGCATTGTTTAGACAACAGTAATTGAAAAGCTTGAAGTTCACACTATGAAAACAAATTGTATCTGACTAACATGATTCTAATACATCCAGTCTTCAATAGAATTCACATTTTTCTTGAACTGTTACAAATTTATAGTCTGAAAATTCCAGGAATGAGTTCATAACACATAGTTGAGTTTGATACAGGCTTTCTTCTGAGCAAAAATGTGCAGTTACCAGTAGCTAAAGACTGAAGGATATATTCCTAGATAATAATATAGCAATAATAAATTTTATTGCTACCTTTGACTAAAAATGTTTAAATTTCTAAGACTCCACATATAGCTTAGTCAAATGTTTGCACATCATTCTCAAAACTGCAGAACTTCCCTTTGGTTAATTTTTTTTCCCTAATTAGGTCAAAAAACCCCAATAACAATTAAACAATAGCATATTATGGCTCTTTATTGAACTAGTTGTAACACTCCCACAGTTTTAAAGGTTTTATAATTCAGTTTTCAGATGCTGTGAGTCCATTTTGCTAGTTCTCATTTTGTGATAGATGTTTCAATATGTATTTGATCACCTAAGCTACAAGACTACAAAACACTCATCATTTTGCATTGCTCTTCACTATTAAAACTTATTTTATCAATGTGTGCTTTAAATTTTTCTCTTTGAATTTATATATTTGGGGGTTGAAAATTCATAGAAGTTTTTTTTAGCAAGAAATGAAAAAGTACTGCAATTTCATAAATGCTAAACCTAGGTCGTATTATTTTTTTCTCTGCAGCTTAGAAAAATTAAGATACATCATCCCACAAAGCCGTATTTGACATTTAACAGGGTGTCATAATGCCATCAACACACCCAAAACTTTTGTGCATTTCCTAAGTTAAATGATTCCAAGGAGAAGTATCATGTCACACAGTATACAAACACTGAGCAGCACAAAACCTGCCAGTTCTTTAAACTCAAGAGTGCATCTGAAGAAGCCACAATACTGTTATGAATACTAAGCCAACATAATGCATATCTCCTAGTCATAGTCTCTACTTCTCAATTGTAAACACCTCTGCAATCCTCTAAAAATCAAATATCTCAAAATAAGCCTTTTGACAGTGCTGGGTTTGCAGCAGGCAATCTCGTCTAATACATTCCTGAAGGTCTGTAGTACCTTGAAATTTAATGAATTGCTCAATGTACACACTTGAGAGGGATGATCAGGTCAAAAACTTAAGAGAAGGTAAGATCAAAGTCTTGCCTTGAAACTAATCTTTAAAAAACTGTTTTATCACAGAAAATTGTAATAGTTGCATACATATTTCTGGCAATACATTGGTTATTTTTAAATCTTGATCAATGTCAAATCAATTTTATTCTGCTCTACAACTGACAGAAATAAAATCCCCACACTTCTGATTTCCAGAAGACAAAGATTCAAAAACTGAGATTTTCACAAAGAAAACCCACCTCAAAAACTGTCATTCGTATTCCAAGGGAGAATTAGACATAAGTCAAAATTAAATGCAGCTTTTAAAGTCAGAACCTGTAGTTATAAACATCTAGAAAGATTCCAATAAAGTGGGTGTAAAAGGCTTGCCATCTAATACATACAGGTGGACATGACAGCTAGTCTGAAATCTTCTCCACAATTCTTGTTTTAGTCAACTTGGAATCTTCAATAGAGAGAGGAAATTAACAAAATTGAGGTAAAAATATTCTTTACTTAATTCGCATATTTTGACCCATGTGCTCTACTACTGCCCAGGGCACATACAGTTCCTTCATGGAAAACTACAGTAGACAGCTCAAAGACTTAATTGCCATAAAGGATAAACTGTTCTCCACATTCTGCAGGGTGCTTTCTCCTAAATATAAAAAGAGCAGTCTCCCTATTTTGAAATGAGCAAGCTAACAAGAGTATTAATCTTTGATGCATTTCATCCTTGGGACAGTGGAATTCTAGTCTTCATGACTATTAATCTGCCACCTTTTACAAAGCCTACCATTCCTCCCAAGCTTTTGAAAAAAATCACAAGTTCTCACACAACCACATTAGCAAATCTGCCAACTGTGAAAAATTGCAGAACACTTAGATTTATGAACATACCTTATCTAAAAGATGGAGTAAAACCTCCAAACTGATTAACACTTCCTCATTTATTATTCATGTCACTTCAAATAAAGATGCCAAACAAAACAAATTTTTGAAAAATGTACTCGATGAGTCTATTACTAACAATTGAGGTTGGGATTGGGAATGAGACACTTCAATTGGCATACACTAGAAAAGCTAAAGGCCTTGTCAGGGTCCAGAAAAACAAGGTAGAAAAGACTAATACTCAACACTATAAAGTGAGAGAAAAGACTCAGTGTGGACATGAACTCTCAAGCAATGGATAGCACATTTTTAGAAAATGCATATTATGTCCAGGTGATTGTGTTTTTTAGTGAATTATACATGCAGAGATAAGGGAAGATAATGCTTATAATTCATAAGGATTCTTAAAATATCTGATAAGGCATATCTGGAAATTATTTTTTAACTCTCCTAATTATAAATGCTGTTAACTAGCTGATAGTCTGTAAGGAGAGAGTAATGAAAATGCCAATGTAACTGAAGTGGGGTGCCGTAGGGATTCGTATTAGGCTTGATTTTGTTTAACATCTTCATTAAGTCAGTGGAAGAAGGGATTAACAGCATGATAATGAAACCCACAGAGGATACTAAATTGGAATGTGCACTAGTAGAAATAATAAAAATGGACACAGGTTTGAAATAAAGGCAGCAAATAAGAAAACGAGACAGCTTAGGAAAAATGAAAATTCATGCCAGAACATATGGCAAAAATATTTTGAAATACAAATATTCAGAGCAAGGGAGAACACTTGACTGAAGAACTGCTGAACAGTTTATATTAAAACATAACTGCTCTTTACAGGAAGCACATTCAGTATAGGACAAAAGAAGTTGCAGTCTCTGTTCCCATGACATTGGTCTAATCAAAGAGTAAAATTTGTTAATTTCCCCAAACTGGTATCATAACCTTTACAAAAAGTATGACATGATTTCCATATTTCAAAAGGAAGACTATAAAAGTTCAGGTGATATCAAAGCTTCAGATGATTCTTCAAGGCCAACTCTTTTTTCCAAGAGTGTTTAGATTTCTTCATTAACACTGTTTATCAGTTTATAGCTCAGCATGGTAGAATTCAAATTATGATATGCATCTCAATCTGCCAGGGTAAAGATGTAAAAATTATCCTCCCCCCCCTCCATTTTTACCCTCCTCTTTTAGGTGGAAAATTTCTATAACTTACATGAGATTACCTAAGCATTTATTTGGGGTTCCCACACAGTTCACTTGTGGTTTTACTATTTAATCCTAAATTTGTTTTCATAGCAAAAGCTTTATAAAATATCACCAGAGAAAGATACAGCTGGCATATTCACAAGACAATCCTCCCTCCTCGATTTCTACATTTTTCTCTACTCTTCTCTACAGTTTCTCTATAGTTCTAGGGAACTGGATAGCATCTAAGAGAGAGAGGTTATAGGGTAACTGTATCCATACACACACTATCTAAAGGAAGATAAAGACAAAAGATTAAGAGATGTGATTTCCTTAGCTACCTATATATGTTTATATTACAGACTTTGTCTCTTCTACTTTTATCCTTAAACATACAATCTACTTAGAAAGGGATCTCATGATCTCCTTCCCACATTAACTGAAACTGCTACTGACAATTTCCACTTACAGTAAACTAATCACCAGTTCAACTATCACTGCACTGATAAAGTAGCCAAGAAAGCACAGTAGAAATTTCTAGATTTAAATTTCTATTAACAATAAGGATGCTACTGCTTAAAGCTGCACCACTGCTGTGGAATTCAGCATCCAAGGAGAATCAAGGCTCCAGTCATAAAATCCTATAAAGAGTGAGTTGTTTTTTTTCTTTCCTACCTGTCTACAATCCTTATTCATGCCAACTGTCAAATAGTTTAATGTGATTATAAACAGAAGAGGGACAGATAGGCAGAGAAAATACTCTGTACTGAAAAGTGAAAGCTGTTCATCACACGACAGTAATTCACAGTGTATGAAACACATTAACACCGTGACATTCTATTCTTACAGAAAAGATTTTGTTCCCAGCCTTCACTTGGCTTAATATTCTTACTTGAAATGTGCTGTTCATGATTGTCACTGGCTACTTTAAGAGGGTTTGGATAACTGGGAGATGAGAAAGAAGCAGCTGCATAAACCCAAGAATCAGATAACTGAAAGCAAGTTAACTGCAACTACAGTAAGCTAAAAGTAATAGTTCTCATTGCAGCCACAGAGTGCGGTTTGGATTTTTTTCTTTTTTTTTGCTTTTACCCATCCTCTATGTATACTTACTCTCACATGGATTTTACTTAAATCTGTGGCTACCTAAGCAATAACCAACACTAAAACAGTTTAATGTACGACAAAGATTATTTAGTGCAGAATACCTATAACCACCATTTCCCAGTGGAAATGAAAGGAGACTTGTTCGTGCAGCTAGATGTACCTGTATACTATACACAATAATGCACATAAAATATAACCTACATGACATACAGTATTTATCACAATCCTCTGCTTATTTATTCATATTTCAGTGATAATACTTCCTTAAATAGCAAATATCTTTCTCTAGGGATACATCTTCCAATGCAAATTTGCAAGTCAAGTTCTGATTATACTTACAGAAACTTTCAACAAAGATGTTGTAAGTATATACATATATACTTAATATTCCTGGCACAACTAATGTCATATTACCTTTTCTGCATCTTCAATTAAATCAAGCTTGACAAAGAAATCAGTTTAGATGTCAGGGACTCCTTGGTATCAACTGCAAAATCCTGCTAAATCCAGCAGTACAGCAAGAGTCCATAGCTAAAATTCTGTGTTCTGAACAGTAAGATATGGCCTGATCTATAAATTTAAAGAATTTTAAATTTCACAGTGATGATATATTATACATTCTCATGTAATCTGAATTACAGTGTTTATGAATTGCAATCTAAGAAACAAAATGCAAGAGGAAATTAATGCCTTTGTTAAATGCATGCTATTAATTATTCTAAAACCTGAAGATTCCTACCAAAACAAAATAAAATTAATGGAAATTAGTGAAACACAACAACAACCTCAGAAATACACTAAATATGCTCATCCACACACATTTTCACAACATTTAATTATTATATGCTTAAATACTGACCTTTTATCAGAATTGCAGTGTGGACAACATCCTTATATAAAGCAACATTAAATTCCTAACCATGCAATGAGGCAGAATTTACCATGGAGCTTTCAGTGGGCAGATATTCACTTACATTGGCAGCACTTTAACAAAAGAACTTACCTATTGATAAAGTGGTAACTTGCATTTAAAATTATTTTTTTGTAAAAATAAATTTATTTTAATTCTGTTTCATAATTAGATTTTAAACTGTACTATAATTATATTCTGTATGGTAATACCTATTCATCTGGGTATGGAGTTACTATCTCGCATTATATGTTTTCTAATTTTTTTTTGGTAGTTTTTGGGTTTGTGTATGTTCAATTTGTTCCTTTAGCATTCATTTTCATGGAATTTTCTAAGTGGTCTAAAAGGATGAAAGTTGAGAACTGGAAATTGCACTATATTGACAATATATTAGTAAGTAAAAAATTACTAATAAAATACATATCTCTTTTTGGGCCATTCAAGCTGGAACCATGTTTCTACCCATCTTACTTCACTAAGTGATGTCAAGAACCAGTGCCTGCAAATTTACTATGTACTTAGCCCTTATTATTAATAAAAGTAGTTATTTTGCTAGCAAAATCTAATTGCAGAGTCAAGCTCTCTGATATAGAAAAATGGGTAGAAAGCCAAATGTTGAAACTAAAAGGGGCTAAATAAGAGGAAAGGAGGGGCAGACTGCAGCAAAGAATAATCTAGCAATTAGGTTAATCAGCTGCAATATTGCTGAGACCCAGGTTCAAATCCCTTCTTTAGTATTTTCCTTTTGCCTGATAATGATAGTGCTGTTGTGACAATGGGCACACCAGGAAGCACATCTCTTAATATCTTCTACTGGAACAGTTCTAATTTGTTTAAATAAATTCATGATCTTGGATAATATAGGATGACATGATCCTGCTCTGTGATGAAAAGTATTAGTTATGATTTGCAAAAGCTTTATAATGAACTTCAAATCAAAACTGGAACATGACTGATTAGGACTTCTATCTTGATAGTCTAATATTATCCAAAAAGGAAATGACAAGCATTCCAAACTGCTATGAAACGGTCATTGTTACTTTATAGTTTTTGAAATGATAAACATTTAACACTCTGAAAGACACATAATATAAGACTTTACATTACAGAACATTCAGGCAGATAATTCTGTATGAACCAAGTTTTTGTGAAATATTTAGGCTACTTCAAAAGACACAAGATGACAAAATAAAAACCATGTTGGGGAGGGAGTTTTTACCACAATTTTGAAAATAACATAAAAGTGTTTACACAAGTCTAATGTGAACATGAGATGGGATGAGATCAAGAAGTTCTCTTGGATGCATAATGGTTAAGACTTAAGTACATAAATGATGAATTACAAACAATATCGATGGCATTATTATCAGTAAAGATTTCAACTTTTAATCTGGATTTTACAAATAACCAATAGAGTATCTCTTCAAAAACAGAGGCTATATCAAAGTCTACAAATTATGCCGAGAACAGTTTAAATATCTAATATTGTTTTTTGAGCTAAGTGAAATTATAGGCATGTTACTTAAAACATAACCTTGCATGACAATGAAAATGTCTAATATTTTGCTTGTTCAGCCCAACAGAATGAGCTTCTAATTACCATCTAAACAGAGCCCAGTATTCAAAAAGTATGTAAAAATTCCAAAATTTTCAGTGATGGAAACTGCCTCATATAAATTTTACATTCTATTTATATGACATGAAGATTGAAGTTGCCTGACTTGACCATTCACCTACCAGTTTTAAGTTATGTTTCAGGATTTTGGGAAAAGACTGGGTTTTGTTGTTAAGAAAAGTTTGGCCCAAGTTCAATCAGCACAAATTATTTATTACCAAGTCCAGTGAGGCATAGTTAACACATAGCATCTTTCACTGTTCGATTCCAGAGTTCACGTTTGGCAATGTAACTGCTCACAGCATTTGACTCCAAACCTGGGTTTCTGACATTCAGATCTCAACGAGTTAACACATATAGCTCTCCAACAAAAAACAATTACATGTTTTTGCAGAAGAACTATCACATGCTGATAGTGAATAATTAAATGTTCAAACCAAAGAGAAATGAACTGTTTCTGTGATGTATGTTTTGAACTTCTAATAGCTAGTCTGATTCTTCAGAAAAATACCTGTGCCACAATCAGGAAGGGCACTAATGGGGAATGGAGAAGGCTATAAAAGAATAATGCCCGTAGTATGAAAAAAGGTGGAGAAAAAGAGTTATTCCTACTGCTATTTTTATGTCTTGACTTTAATGCTAAGTAAATGTCATGGATGTTTATGTAAAGGAATGTTTTTCACTGTATACTCTGGCCTTGTAAGGTGATGTAATGCTTTGATTCCATGCAAACCTCGGTAAAAGCAGAAATTGCACTTTGCAGGATTAGACTCTGTATGCAGAACAACATAGGAGTGAAATTCAAATGAAATATGCCGTTAAAAACATCATTAGAAAACAATAAATCAGCTCAACACCTTCTCAACACAGGAAATTGAGAGTTAACCAGTGTACCCAATTTTAATTTTTTTTAAAGCAGGAATAAATCTGCTATAGGGAGCTGCTTTGATAGACCTTTGAAGGTCTTCAAAACTCTTGCTAATATGTTATTCTCTCAAAAATATTCCCATAATTCTGCTGTCTCCCATAATTCCTTGCCTCGAGATTCATCTGTCAACTTTGATGCATCTTTTAAAGTACCCCTCCAAGCCTAAAAACCATGACTACAGACCACAGAAGAGAACTCTTTGCTTTGAAACTATCTGATCAATCAGAAGATCATTTACCTGCAAGCATTATTTGGTGAAGCTAAAGCGGCACATCAACCAGCAGCATCTGAAGGCTGAGGCAGCAAAACGTCAACAACAAATTGTCATTGGCATTCCATTTATGAACCTTCAAACAGCATCAGATCTTTTCCATGGGAAACCAGATCAGGTCAGACTGGAACTGAATATTTCTTAACAAGCTAACCATCAAAAGAACTTACGTTTTGAATAAAAAGGCTATCATTTGTTGATTTGAATATCAAAGGGATCCACTGCAAACTCCCAGTCTAGAAAAACCTCCCTAAGCTACACCAGACAGGTGTTTAATAATCTATTATTAAGGCACTATTTTAGGTTACTCAGAATCATAAAAAATAGCTGTAACTGTGAAGCTGCAAATGGGACTGCACAAAGAAATGAATGCTATTAACATACTATTAACAATTCAAAAGAATGAGTTGACATACCAATCAAACTTGTTAATTGACTGTCAATGGCCTGTCCCTGAATATACAACATGACTGCATTATATATTTCAAATGCTGACAGGAAGACAGTTTCATTTGCATTAACTTCATAAACTGATCAACAACCAAACTGCCACATACATTTATAATAGGAAGCTGAATCATTTCAATATTCATGCAGCTCTGTAATTGTAAATTAGGTGCTGGCAAACAATACAATACTGTACATACTCTAAAATATCCTAAATTTCTCTGACCTACTTTCTTTTTTATTTTAAAAGAGCAGTGGAAAAAGTTGTCTCTAACGGGGATGATTATTACTTTAATTTATGGTTCAAGCCTTAGGCAAAATTTGTTTGCAACCTAGTTTGCAACCATTGTTTTTAGCTCTAGATGGATAACTGGTCCACGATATATGAAGCACACAAGGTGATGTAACATTTTTCTTGCTTTAGTTCTGTGAAGTGTAAATATCATTAAAATACAGAGTAAATTTGTAAAAAAACAAGAATGAAAATATGTACTATTTCCTTGCTATGACACAAAGCAGATGGCAGCAATGAAACCACTGAAACTTTCTAATTAGACATTGAAACATGGTAAAGTGGAAAGTACTGTTCTTGCACATCCTTCCCTGTGTCCTAGAATTTACTGCCCTCAGAGGTCCTGTCTATATAAAGCATGTTTCCTAAAACTATCTCATAATTACACCCATTCAGTTTCACTGGGATTGACAGTGATAGTAGCTCAAGTAGCTGTGATAGTGCTGCCATTTTAGCCAAATGGTTAGTCAGACATACTCTGAACAAAGTCACAAATCATGGGAGTAGAGAGCAAAAGTGCTTGTGGCACTTCCATATTTCTGCACATATTTATCCAGCAGAAATGACAAAAGGCCGATAATAGGAGGAAGATGACACAAAGAATTCCCAATAAAAGGCATAGGCAAAAATTCTTCATTTTTCTGGTTAATATCTGATTCTGCAACACTTAATAGCTTGCACTTCTGCTTGCTGAAAAATACGGTTCTATCTAAACTAACAGAGAAGCCTTCAAATGCTGTCATTAATGACTGTGTGCATGAATATCAATTTGTATGCCTTAACCACATAATGAAGATATGAAAGAAGAAATTTGGTTTTGTTTGTTCTTGAAGTGCTATTGGCATATTTGTCACTGGTTATACAGAAATATTAATATCTCAGTCACTTTGAGAATCGGAGAAATAAAGCTAAACAGAAATGTCATAAATGAGGATTAAGCCATGTGGGTCTGAAAGTGTTCCACTGAAAGCTAGGTAGTAATTGATCAAAAATTCCATAACTGTCAGGTCAGTCACGTTCCCTCTATATCTGTATGACCTGGAGGTAGTATAAGTTTTAAACATATCAACTGTAAATGCACGTTGTTTTCTTTCCCCCTCTTTTATTACTACTACTTTCACCCTGTCAATCCAACAGTCACTTCTCTGCCTTTAAAGTTATTGCAAGAAAGAGCCAAGCACTACACCCCAGCATAACCACACAGATATGATATAAATGTCCAATAAATCTGCAGTCATGGCAATCTTCTCCTGCATTTCCTTTCAGATAAACAATATCAGAGGACAATTTCTCTGCTACCTAGGTGAGCTGCTATATTTTAGATTTTATTATTTGTAAGACTGAGAAGTAAAAAGTATTCACATTTATTGATCTAGCAACTGCAATTGAAGAGTAGAAAGACTAACAAATGGAAATATAAAATCTTTAGAAAAACTAAATATAGGAGCCACTAGGGTGATGGCAGTCCCAAATCATCCTAACTGGTAATCATGAAAGATTACTTATACTACAAACTAGATATTAGCTTTGATATTTTCCCTGAAGTATAAGCTGAGTAACTGTCATACTGAATAACATCATATGATGAGTACTGCTAAGTTCTTACACCGACAAAACAAGGATCATTAAAGCTTCAACATTCTTTCAGATAATCAATGTAATATAAGCAGTATGTGATTAAAAACACTTAAGACATGAAAAGTGTCAAGGTAAAGAACAGCTCATTACTCAAAGTATGTAGCATCTATAAATCCAGTCACATTTGAAGGAGCTGGTCATTTATTACTGCTGCTAATAGTAATACACAACTACAGTGAATTCAGTAATTCATGCTCCAAGATTTATAAACTTTGATCATAAAATATACACATAGACACAGCTAAAATACATGCACATATAAATATTACTGTAACAGAAGTGGTGTGATGTATGTTCATGTTTCAAAAAGACACTTGATTAATTCTAAGAAGCTACAGTTTGTCTGCAGTGCTTCAAAATTTACATTGGAAATAGTGACATTCTAATTTACTCAAATAAATATTTTCAATGAAATTTTCACCATATTATCTGAAATCTTTGAGACCTAAGTAGTCTGCGGCCAGCATAGCTTTTGTAGGTGGGATAAAAACCCCGGTTCTTGGGAAGAATAAAACTTTCTGTTATGCAGGTGAAGTCTCATCCATGTGGGAAATGGTACTTTCTTGAAGATCAGCATGAGACTAGAAAACTAATTTGGACACAAAACTTGATTATTACAGAACTCATGATCATTATCTTTTAATTGGATGGCAAGCTTCTCAAATTTAGCTGTCTGTAGAAAGCTCACAAAACATTATGGACATTTTACAGGACAAAAGGCTTAAATCAAACGAATACAGAGTTGCACTAGACGATTTGTTTTGTATGAGGATGGTAAGTATAAGAAAGGTGTAACCAGTGTTTTTGCTGAATGCATTACTGTCAGTTGCTGTGTGATTAATGGCAAGATCAGGACTTGTATTATACTGTACTGCAGAGGTAGAGTAGTTCAAGGAAATAATCTCATTCCAAGTTTGTAGCAAAACAACAAGCAACTTAGCATAAACCTGTATGCATTTACTATTTTTTATGGAAAAAATTGAAATGAACAAGTAAAAAAATTATTGTAACAAATTTATCGTAACAAATAAATAATTTATTTTAGACAATTTCCGTGGATTAGATGCCTAACAAAGATATTCTACCTTACATTACAGTCCTCTTTCTACTCCCACAGAAGAAACACTAAATCACTATAACAGCTCTTAAAAAAAGACTTAATAAAATTTTATATTAAATGGTTCCCCCAGCTTGATTGAAAAGAAGAAAATATTAAAGGCATAAGGTGTTCCAGATTCCTGAGAACTTGTGCAATATCAGTCCTCATTTTGAGTGTGAAACTACAACAATATTAGCATTGGCTGATACTTTCTTCTCACATACAGGTGACAAGCAGAGTGCAGGTGGAATAAAGAAGCAATTCCATAAAGCTAGAATATGCCTTGTATTTAAAACATAGTTCTAATATTAGTCTAATTATTGAGAAAATAGGAGTAGCATAACCAGGAAACTAATTTATCGATGATTTCAAATTCAGTTTTAGTATTACCACATAGGGAGACAAATAAACACTCACATATACATAATATTAACATATCAGAGATTAAAACTTAAGAGTTGATCAGGAAATACCAAAAATTCAAGGTACATATGGAAACTTCAGGTAAATCGGATAGTAAGTGAAATATAAATGCATTTGCATTATGAGTGTACATTTATATTTAGGAAGATAAACCCAAACTTATTAGCAGGACATTTAGTAAACAACCAAACACAGTAAAACAATCAAATGAACAGACTTCTGCAAAGTTTTACTCCTTAACTTTAATGTTAGAAGATATTATTTTTTCCCCCAAAATCCTGATACATTCTTGATATTGCTTTCCAATTGTTATACCTAATCTTCTTAATATATAAGGGATTTTTCCTGAGACGAGTTACAAAAAGGCAAATTTGAAGTTTCTACCCACAGGTACATCTGATTTTTCACCTGCGTCTGCAACACTTTTCTTCTGAAGACTCTGTGACTCTCTGTATAGGTAAAGTGATTTTTAAATTTTTTTTTGAAACTTACTCAGCAACTATGGGAAGTAAGTAAACAACGTATTTCAGCCCAGGGATTATTTTTTCTTAATTTATCAGGCATGTTAAGGATAAAGTTGGGACAAAGGATGTTTTGTAAACACTGAAAACTCACCATCATCCTATCTTCACCTAATTTCACTTTTCACTTATTGAATTCAAATTTGTTGCTACCTTTTCAGAATTTAGGAAAAAAATAACCTTGCAGACTTGTTACTGTTACAAAGAAAGATGTAATTTCGCACAATCTGAGCCACAGGCAGAGTTGACTTAGATTCTGAAGGCAATTCCTCAAATACAGAGTAAGATCTGACATTGTTTCACATGAGGGAAAGGCCCAGAAAGAAAATGTTTGACAAATGTTTAGTAAGCTACCCATTTAAAATTAAATTTAAAATTTAAAAAATCCTTTCCACCCCACTAACAGAAGACTGCTGTGACTGTCTCTAGAGGACCAAGTCCCAAATAAACATATTTTATAAATATCCCTTTTTTAACTTTCTGTGCTCTTTGTCCAAGGGCTGAGATAAATAGAAAAACTCCAGAATTTATATATATTTGATAACATTTGTCAAAGTCCAATTTAGCATGACTAACAAAATTTTAACAAAGTTAAACCAGCAGGGATTAAAATCAAGTGTGTCTCATCTGAGTGTGTGTCATAGAACAGCTGCAACATTTGCAAGCTGTATGACCCCAACATGATAAAAAGCAAGTCAAACATTATTCAGTAATACAGTTACCCTTAGTGCTAATATATTATTTACTGCACTCATCCCAGCCTTCTCAGGAATTCTATCCTGTTCAATTATTATTATTACAATCCCCTTTCCACAGAGGCAGGGAACTGCCATGTATGCAGAAATGTAAACAGAAGCCTCTTCTGCTGGTGGATTAGTCTCAACATTGCCAATCTTGCTTATTGGGCATTTGACCTTGATAGGAGTAGTTCTTAGGTCAGCCCTTGAACAGAAAAAAAATCTTAACAATTTAGGGCTTTTAATGCCCAATTTTCCAAAGCAAGAATGGAATTGCAATTTCTTTCTTCATATATTTATTTCTTCATATATGTTTTCATGAGTTTTACCGCCTTGAAATTAGACTGTTGTAGAAGTCTGGCATGTTAGAGACTTCAAAGTGATATTGATCATTTGTATCAGCTCTGTTTGACCTTGGATTACTAAGACATTGAAGAGAATCTCTTTCTCCTCTACAAGCCAAGAGGGTTTCTATCACAAAGGCATTGGGTTTGTCTGTCCTAACTGGAAAAATAAGAATGAACCTAAAGATAACTACCTGCAGATGCATCAAATGTATATATTAGACCTCAACAGAAGTAGTCTGCTTTCTTGCACAAAACTAAGTATGCTACCGAACTTACAGTGTCTCACAACCAACTCTAAAACTTGATGCAACTGTGGTCCTAAGAGGTTAATTATGGTTTTAATCAATCTCCATGCATACGAATTGTTCTGAGTTCTGAGACTCCATAAAAAGAAAAATTACCAATGGGGGAAACATGGTAACACAGAAATTTGCAGAAAAAGAACCAGTACAATAAAACAAATTGTCCAGGTCTGGAAAAGACATCTTGTATTTGAAACAGATATTCAGATGATTTTCAGTGAGCATCCCAAGATTTTTTAGTCTTTCATGTCCCATCTTACCCAGTCAGATCTTTGAGCCCACACTGTCTAATTAGCAGCAGAACAACGCATACATGTCTAACATAAGTCTAATAATAGTAACATTATGTGTATTGGAACATGGCAGGTGACATTCCTAATCAGATTACTTTCTTCTTTTGTCCTCAAAAAGATATTTAGCTGTATTTATTCAAGTATATTAAAAATATTAATTCACAGCAAGGATTTCATGGTCAGGAATTTTTTCCTGAAGGATACGTGACTAATAGCTCTGGAGATTTAAACAGAATGTTTCTTTGCAAACATACACAACACCCAGAGGTCCTGGAAGTCACTCTGTCAGTAAAGCTTAGTTATTCTAGGGGGACATCAGAGTTTAGTCTCCAGGACAGCTGAGTCATTTGCTTCAGAGCTAACAGAGTATTGCAGGGAAGTCTGAAATCTCACAGTTAAGACAAAACTGTTATGCATAATGAAAGTAGTAACCCAGTTTGAAAAAAAGGACATAACATAGTTTTAAACTGTAACATAGTTTTAAACTTTTTTATAGAATCACAGAAGAAGTAGAAGTAAACAAAGGTCCTATAATGATGAAACCCCAAGCCTTGCAATATCCATGGATCTGACAGCATGATCTCTGTGAGATACTATTACACTGCTCATACAACCTAAACCACCACAATGTGCTAAAATGCAGGCCCACAAGTAACAGCAGTTTGTATTAGTTTGATCCTCCTGATACCTGAGGTTTAGAATCTATCACCTAAATAACACATAAAAATAACCTATGAAAATATACACAATATTCTTGTCCATTGTGTATCTCAAGCATGTCTTTAGCAGAAATTAGATTGCCTGTGTGAAAGACTACCACACCTGAAATTCCTGCTCAAAGTCCTAAGACTATGTAAGTTTTCATAGTAAGTTCTCCTCAATTGCTCAATTAAGGCCTTGCTTAAACACATAGGCTTCAGACCTGCCCACTCTAAATATCTCTGGACACTCCCTGTATCTAAGTGGTGACGTGATCTACAAACTGTGACTTCTCTAGCTCTGTGTCTTCTGCCTCAATAACTTCACGATTCATTAAGGTCTTTGTTCAGCTGACTTTAAAAACTTACTACAAGACAGCAAACTGGAGAAACCTGACCTAAGGTGTACTTTCTGACCTGAGTCCCGTGGTCCCATTCTATGGAGCAACATGGTCGTTGGTATAGTTGCTTTTCCAAAAATTAAATTAGTCACAGACAATGAAATGAAAATTACAACTATGGCATCACCCAATACAGTGCCATGGGGAAGTTTCACTTACATTTATACCTACAACAGAAATGCAATCTCTTATTTTAAGTGAGTGCTTTGAGGAATCTTTTTCAAAATAGTAAAATATTTTCAGTTGCAAACACAGATTTCGTGAAATTATACATAGTAATCAACTGGCCTCTACATGAGTTAAAATTACGGCTTTAATTATAGGTAAATCTCACATCTGTATGCCTCAGTCCTCATTACAAAACAATAAATATCTTTAAAATACTTCAATAAATAAACATCTCAAATATTTCACTATACTACTTCTGAAAAGTACTGCAATTATGCTAAATTTTTAAAGTTTTTTTATAACTAATTATTATAACTATATAGGTACTTGATCTGAAAGCCAGAGTAAAGGATAAAGATGGAATAGAAATTTCTGGTTTTGCCTAACCATGAGCTTTTCAAAGTGATGCTTAAAACCAGTATCTTTATGGATCTTCCATCTACTGTTTATTTTATGAATATATTTTAAGGGGAATATCTTCAACATCACTACAGCTGAAAAAAAAATATCTTTATTTAGCACTTAAATGGCTATATTTTCATCACTTTTTTTGAGGGCCACAGTTGCATCAAGATCATTGATAATCAAAATCTTAAATCAGGTAGCATACATGAAGCTATCAGAAAAGTTGCAACATTAATACAGAATATTTTATATCTTTTTTTTAGAGAAATGGGACACACAAATGTGAAAAGACAAACCTGAAAAAAAAATATAACTGAGATTTCTCATATTTGAGCTATTATTAAACTCCTAAAAGCTAAATGGATTTTTTCTGAGAAAACAATCTCTCACCAAAAACAATTCAGTAGAATCCCAGGTACTAAGTTGCTGAGGAGAGTTGGTTTCCTATCTGAAATTCCTCTGAGTCTTTAGAAGGCTCTGGACAAACTGTTGCAGTGATTCACAGGCTGGTATAAATTTCAGAAGTCTATGCAAGTCATTTGAATGGGAACAGGGCAGAAAGAAAAATCAGGTTACATAAACAGGCACATAATTTTTCTTTTTTCTCTATCTTCTGTCCATAAATTTTATTCGGTATTTATACATCTCCAGACATCTGTCAGCTCATCCAGAGTAGAAACTTCACACGCACTTGTGACTATTCACATCTCAGACATGCCCACAATATAAGTATGTATGAAGCCTACGATGCACACACAGAAGAGATTTCTGCTGCAAGACTTCCCTAGAACATAAGAACTCTGCACATGATGGGATTTGAAGTTCTTCTGAATTCTTTTAATAGGGTTGCCTTCAACTTGACCTTCAAGCATATTTATATGCTTAAAAGACAGCACTTAAAGAAAGCTGTTTAGAAAATAAAAATTTAGTAAATAAATGAATATACTGAAACAAATCTCAATTAAGTGGCTGCTGTTATAATTACTGCTCTAAACTTTCAGTTTAAATGGAATTCACTGTATCATAAAAGAATATACCCTGGTAAAGCTAGAATATGAGTATGAAACAAATAAACTCCAGCATTAAATCTCTAGGTTTTGCATTATCTCTCCAACTCCTTTTAAAGGCTGCCTTCAATTTTTGTATTCCAGCATTCTCTATACTCTGCATATGAAACAACAGTGTTTTCAGGGTGACACTTCATTAATATTTTTAGCACTTCATAGGAAATAAGAATTGCAGTCAGTAAAAAAGATTCTTATACCTTGGGTAAATTTCTTACCACACCACTGCTCAGCATATCACTACTAGCTGTTTAGGACTGTAATTGGCATATAATGGAACAAAGTTTCACTCTTAAGTTTACTAACATATGTGTAGCTTAGAGCAGAATTTTATTACCAAATCACATTCAATATCCAGAAAGTGCAGATGTAACACTGATGAACAAAATGAAAAATATAGACCACAATAACTGCTATTAGTTATTCAACTTCCACACAAAATCCCATTTTTTACAAAATTTCACTATGTATTATGTATGCATACTTCTACATACTTCTAGTTTTAAGTCTCTCTTACATACAACTAGAGTTTCAAATTTGCTTAGCAGCTAGCAGCTCCCATGGAGAAATGGGGAACTCAGAAAACCAGAAAATTTTATGAACTGCAATCTTAATGTGAAAATACAGTTAGTTAACTACCAGTATGGTGAAAATAAAGGATTTTTGGTTTTTGTTTATTATTAAATTACTGTCATACTGAGCTCTTCTGAATGCTAGCTAAATGATAAAGATATTTAATTATTTTTGCAGAGAAACCTTTTCTATAATCAAAAGGAAGGGAAATATAATATATATATATAGATGAATATAGATGCAGGAATAAAAATTGTGTATAGGGCTAGGAAACAAGGATGAACAGCCACCTTTTCTGCTTAGCATAGAAAACGACAGAATTGTGAACAGACATATTGCAGAGAGCTAAAATAAAGAATGGTGAAAGTGGTGGTGAGGTGCCAAGGCCGGCTACCAGTGTTTCAGACCCTCCTCCATGATTTACATATACTGAGGCTCTGTATGTACATTTTTTAAATTACAGTAATTAACTTTTTGATACTCTGAACAGGAGGGAAGGCTGGGGAAGCACACAGACAAAGGGATTCAGCTGAGAGTGTAATAAACTGAACTAATCACTTGGAACTTGCTCATCTTTAATCCGCTTTGGTCTTCCCTCTTGGGACAGGAAAACACCACCAGTCATACTGGAGGTCTCACTCATCCATAGCTCTCTCTGCTTCCTCTCTTTTCAATTTACAGTCTTCCATGCCCTACATCAAGTACTTCTCAGAATAACACTACAAATTCAGTAAATGAGATGTCTGCAAGTATGGTTGACATCTTAATTTCCTGCAACATTGCAGAGAAAACTCACACTTAAATAAATATTTTATGGCTTATCCATTTTATAAGAATAATCAAAAGCTATTCATTTTCTGGAAATTTCTTCCAAATTTTTAGGTTTAAGAAAAAGATTGTAGTTCAGAAAAAAAAGAAAAGAAAAAAAAGAAAAAAGTAACAGCTTTTAAAAATTATGCCAAATTAAACCTTGGCAATACGTGTTACTTTTCTCCATACTCTGAAGTGCTAAATTAAAAATACATCTAAGTCAGTTCAACCAGTTAACGTTTTCCACAAATTACATATCCTTTACTCAAACAAGCATAAATGTTGAAAATGTTCTCCTTGCTTTAATCCAGAGCTACATTGTTCCACTGCTTTTTGCTCTGGGAAAGGGACATGTTGCATTGCTCAGGAGTCTGGGCAGAGTCCTCACTTTTCACTTCACAAATTGCAATAATAGTAATGTCTAGTAATAGCAATAGTAATGTAATAGAGTGATGGCATCTTGAGCTGCACTCAGAGGAGCACTGCCAGCAGTTGAGGGAGTTGATGCTTCTCCTCTACTCGGCACTGTTACCACACCTGGGGTGCTGTGCTTGCTTCTGGGTTCCCCAGTACAAGAAAAGACAGTGTTTAACAAAGGGCCACAAAAATGATTAAAAGACTGGAGCATCTCACCTATTAGAAAAGGCTGAGAGAACTTGGACTATCTGTTTTAGAGAAAAGCAGGCTCAGGAAGGGCATCTCATTAGAATATATAAATAATTGAAAGCAGACGGCAGAGAAGATGGAGCCAGGCTTCAGCAATGGTGCCCAGTGACAGGATTGGAGGCAATGGGCACCAAGTGAGACACAGGATATTCCCTCTGAACATCAGGAAACACTTTCTACTGTGTGGGACCGAACACTGGCATGGGTCACTTAGAAGGATGTGAAGTCCACCCTTGCAGATGTTTAAAAGATGTCTGGACATTGTCCTTGGCAACCTGCTCAGGGTGTCCCTGCTTGAGCAGGAGGACAGACAATATGACCTCTAGAGGTCTGTTCCAACCTCAACCATTCTCTGATTCTGTGGAAAGTCTGTATGGACTGGCACATGAGCAGGACATCTGTGTAATTCACAGCTCCATCCCACACCATTCCACATTTGGATGAACGTGCCTCAGACATTCCCAGTCAGTAGGAATAGTTTTCCCCTTGTTTCCTCGTCTGGTTCCTATTCCTCTCAATGCTAATATCTTCTGGCTCACTTTTCGTTTCTTTTACCTGCTCAGAACAACGCAATGCAGAAGTAACTGAAATGCCAACAGACTGAGCACTCTACAATTTAGCTGTGTGACTGCAGTCTAGACTCGATTTCCAATCTATGGATTGTGTATTTCCCCTCCCAGATTCTCTAAATAGTTTTACTGTAATGCTGTCAAGAGTACTATGTTCACTGTGTCTCACATATAAATGATACTGCTGCTGCAGTCCTATTTCTTCTCCCCTCAATCCTTTCCCCATTTTTACAGACCAAATGAAAAGAAGATGCAGAGGACAGACTCTTTGTAAGGTACTGTCTGACTTAACTGTATTTTACTCCTGTCTACCAAAAGAAGAATGATTGCCTCCTCCCCTTCCTAATCCTAAGACCTACAGTAATAGAATTTTATAAAATAGTACTCTAAATTTCTAGAGAACTTACAAATAGTCTAACGATTTTAAACAGATGCTTTAGTTATGAATTCCTAACAAAGAAAATTACTTAAATATTTAGATTCTCTTTGGTTCTCTATATAGTTATATAATTACAGGGCCATTATTTACAATTTTTTTTTCTGAACAAATTACTTGGCATCAAAAGGTTTAAGACTTACATCCCCATATCTGATACCAAAACAAGTAATAAAGATCCATGGTGACCCCTGCACTGAGCCAGTTTTGCACTACTTTGCTTTTACAGAAAGTTAAAACATTGAGTTCTCAAAGGATGAAACCCAAAGTCTCACTGGCCAGGAACATGAAGTCCAGTAAAAGACCTAATTCCAGACAAATAGAAGGATTGCTCTCTCTGTGAATAAATTTTGTTCTCTTGCCTTCCATTCTCTCCACCTTCTCTTGGCATAACATACTAAGCATGCTAAAACCACAGACTATTCCAATGTCTGCCTTCAGACAGGGATTTTCAGATGTTCAGAAGGTAAAAACTACATTGGGAGCTCTAAGGAGTAAGGAGACAGGGATACATATACTGATTTACAGAGGACTTGAATCTGAAGAATCTTTTAAGTTAAGAATTCTAAGAATAGAAACTACACAGATCAACCAGCAATTTCTAGATCTAATCTGTGCCACGAATAACTGGAAAAACAAAAATGGGTCTTTTTTCATGCCAATAAACTGAACTGGAAGACACTGATAACCAGTAGGCAAAATTCCTTTAGAGCAAAGTAATTTAGATTAATTCCTTTAGAGCAAAGTAAAAAAAGAACAATAATTTCTGTGCATGAGTAAAATCTTCTTTCCCTTAATTTCTCTGAAAACTTCCAGATGTGGAAGCAGTTTGTTTTTTTCTCTGAAATGCTTATAAATTTAGAAAAAAAACTTTGCAGTTTTTTTCTTATAGGCTCCTATTCTTCTTTTTAAACAGTATCATCTAACGTTATCTTTATTTCAGCCTTTTATTTATGTTAGAATGTCCTCCCTTTAAAAGAAAATTACATCAAATATCTCATATTACATACTGCCTTTGTCCAAAGATAATAAAAAAAAAGACATGTGTGAATTCTACCCAACATAATAAGCTACTGAATGGTGACACCACATGGACCCTATAAAATGTGCTAAATGAACCTTCATAATCAGATATAGGAAAAAAAATATGGAGAAAAGTTTACGTAACAAATATTGTCACCTTATATTTTTCAATAAATTCTGTATGTTTCGAGCTCTGCTCTCATACCACCAGATGTTGTATTTCTATATTCTGTAATTAAGTCACACAGGAAAACACTATCAATAGAAATCTTTTGCTCTGAGTTTTTTAAAGATTACTTACTAAATCATAATTGTTCACTCATCACCATAAGGCTACAAAAGTCAAAGTCAAACTATATTAGTGAAGTGACCAGCAGACAGTGCAAAATATTTTCTGAAAAACAGTAAAAAAGCTATAGAAGAAATGGACACTTGTTGCTTTTCACTCAGAAGTTATCAGAATGTATCTTAAGAATAAAATACCAACCAACCTTTAACTACAGAAATGCAAAGATTATTTATTCTGTCTTTTAAAAATATAATCAGCATGTATAACCCAGCAAAAGAATAAAATCACACTCATTCTTCTAAACATTCTTCTTCTTCTTCACATGTACAGTGCAATACTAAATAATACAGGATCTAAGATTTTGATGCAATAAAAGACACAGTCCATTTTTTTTCCCAATCTATAGACAAGATATAGGAGCCTTTACTTGTTACAGAAATTGTATTTTTTCTTCACTGGTACCACATATCAGTTATGATCCCTGACTAGCATAGCAATTCATCTGCAAACTTAAAGCTGTAAACTGCAAAAAAACAAGATATCAAAACCTCACAGAAACTATACAGAGAGCTAATATTTTGCAGACAAAAAATATTTTGAGTGATTTACCCTGACGTTATTAAAGTACATTTTTTTTTATGCAGAACCCTATAAATACTTTCTTCCAAAAACCCACATTAACACACTTGATCAAATTGTAACTGCAGTGTTACTAGTTTCACATGTATCTTGATTCTAGGTACTGGATGTTGAAAGATTTATTTATGGTGAGTTGTACCCTAAGGTAATTCAGTTTTCAAAAATTAGGATTCTACAACATTAACCATCTGAAAGACAGCAGCCTGACAATCAACCTCAGGTGAAGAATTATTTGGATCCCACAGACAGTAAAGTAGGTCCTTAGAAGTGACAATTTCCTTTTTATTTTTTCCTCTTTTATTTTGTTTTTGTTATTAGACCCTCAACTCACAAATGCTCAACTGTCACAAATGATCAGTGTTACTGAACCACCGGCATTAATCTGTTGTTTGAAATGTATAAAGAAAGACAAATACAGGAGACATTGCAAAATGTCTTCCTCAAGTAGAACCAGATATTGAAATGATAAATAACATAGCCTATGAGCACTAGTTATAATGTTCTTGGGCAAAAAAGATTTCTAAATATCAAAGACTGTTGCTTCATTGTCAGATGGTCCATAAATAAACCATGGTCAATTCATGACATTGGACCTTTTCTTCTTGCTATGCTACTGTAAATAAGTGTGTTCCCTTGCCTGTCTGAATTCTACATGCCTATTTCCAGAAATGCCGCAGCATGTAAGTAACACTGTCATGTCCTTTTTGTCAACTACATGCTGATTATCCTTTTCTATCTGCAGTTTGGGAACATTATCAAGGTCAGAAGCAATCGCATAGAAAACTGATCCTGAAGCTCTTGTGTCTGGTAATTTCTGTAAGGAATTTTCATAAATAAAATTCACAATGCAATTGGTGAAAGATCCACCTTTCTTATATACTACAGAAAAAACATTGTACCAGTAACTTAGCAAGTATCTAGTCAACGTGTTCATTACTTGCATGTAATCCTGTCTTATTCCAAAATGACACAAGTCTAATTTACCATTACCATTTCCATGTGTGTTTGGGCAAATGCCCACCTCCTTCAACTCTCCTGACCTCCCCTCTTTTTTTTTTTCTTTCTTTTTTTTTTTTTTTTTTCTTTTTTGACAAATTGGTTATGAGGCATTTACAACTGATGCACATATCGCGAAATTATTTCTGCTGAGTTTCCTCCATGACCTGCCCGTGGGACATGACATGCTTTGAGATGCATCGCTCTATCAAACTGAATCTTTCCAGGACAATGCAAATTATGACAAATTCCATCATCCCGCATTATGCGCTTCATGCTAATCTTCCTAATTCGAGAAAATCAGAAGGGCTTGCTGTTCTGCTGAAGGGCACGTTGTCTGAATGAATGATGGTGAAAGAACATCCACAGTCCCCTTCATCTTCTAATCCCAGCTGTGGCCACCTCTGTCTTAAAACCACTGAACTTTCTATGTCATTCTTGCATCAGAATTAACTCAAGATCAGTCCTTCGACAAACTATAGTATAGGGAATGATTTTTGGTTTTGCACTTCAATGGCAGCACATTTTTAGAAAAGCATTTTTATCATAAGTTTCATCATAGACTCTTTCTATTTCTTCTAGTCTGCCAGACTTTCATAGTAGGAGGGCAATCTCCAAGAAAAGTTAAACTGCCTCCCAGAGTGGATTTTGAAACAATTTCAGCTACAGGTTTTAGGCAATCTCCAGTCTTGAGCACTTTTGTCTTTGGGACCTTACGCTGCTGACTCCACCAACCTGCAGCACATTCTTCAGAAAGTCCCCAAGACAGAAAACTGCTGCATCTCTGAATCATTCTTCACTGGCTCAGAAGGTGGCAGTATTACCACATGAAAGAAATTTGCCTTCTCCTAGTATTACATATCCACATTGCTGAAATAAACATGTTTAATTCCCAAAGAAGCATATATTTTATCCCGTGGCATAATTTACTTATAACATTAAAACTCAAACATGGAGCAATTTGTAGCAATAACTATGATTATGCTGTTAGTGGCCCAAATGTCACTGTCTAGATTAGGCTAAATGATACCTAGCACCAAAGAGCTTCTGTGATTTATTTTTTATTATCACTGGTAGAACTTGCATGCTTAAAAGGCTCCCCATTCGAATTATTCAGTCTTCTTGATGACTGAGGTAATCATAGAAAATCTTACAAAAAATTATAAACGTCTTAAATCATAACCACACTTAAAACATACAAATGTTTTGGGCAGGCAGATATGGGACTACAGATTTAAAAATAAAACTTCACAGTAAAAGCACAATGCATATTGCAGAAGTAGAATTAAAATCTATACATTTTTGACAATCTGCAAGACCGAAAATTAAAAGACTTTAGAATGAGGAAAAGCAAGGTACTGCTTTATGAAATAAAATGCACGTTTGAAAACATTCTCAAAAATATTAATAAACATATTTATGAAACTGTTTCATGGAAAAGGAAAGAACATTAAGATTTTAGTACTATAGTTTTTGCCTTGATTTTTCTTTACTTTGACATCTCAACTAATGAGATTCTTTTCCTACCTATTTCTGTATTCAGAACATTTCAATCAACAGGAACTCTGTCAATATTACAGATAAAATTTCTTCTATACTATTACTTCAAATAAACCCAGAATTTTTATTTATGAAAAACGTAGTGTAAGTCATACATTCTAGTTCAATAAGCTTTTCAGAAGGAATAAACAAACACTCAGTAACCGAAATGCAGGCAAGTTTTGTTTTGCATTTACAGTCTCTGCTTTAATGGAATCTTGCATAATTGGCCTGATGCTATACTGAGTCTTCATACATGACTAATAAGTAGATAGTACAGATCCACATTAAAGTATTACTAAGAAGAGACAGGAAGATCTTTAGCTTTATACTTCATTCCCAGCGAGACCCAAACCCTCAGAGGTAAACGACGATGTGAGCATCATTTCAGCAAAAGGCACCGGGCACACCCTGTGCATGCTGTGGCTTGTTGACAAGAACCAGGGCAGGCAGACACCAATAATACATGAAGTGCGGTTCAGAGGCAATTAGGATCAGTTGTCAAGGCCAGGCCATTAATGAAAGAACATGTCAGAGGAGCTGGAGACTTCAATGGTTGAGGGCAAGAAGGCGATTTAGTGTGACAGATCGAGTCCTTCCAATGTCCTCAGTGGTACATGCTAATACCAGCCTTAACAACCTTTTGTGGCAGTGTATAATGCGACTAACATGGACTTTGATTCAGCAAAATGACTGCTGCCACTGTTAGTCTGTCTCATTCCAACAACAGTAAAAGCACTGCTACAAATAATTACCCACTTCCTTCTCCCCCCTTGTCCATTTAATGCAGCAGTCCTTTATGCATGCCATACTGTTTCTCACTAGAAGGTCACAACGTTTATCATGCTGCTTTCTTTCTGTCATGCCCTTTCTATTTGTTAATATAATCTGAAATTATCTGAATAAAATAGTTTTGTTAAAGTAAAAGGAAATTAACTATAAATGCAACAATAGCTCATGTGATTAACAACAAACACAAAAAGAGCAAACCAAACTGGTCTGAAGGATTCACTAACTATTCTGTCAATTATGCAAGGAACGTGCTGCAACATAAGATAAATATTCATCTTATAACATCATCTACTGGATTAAATATATATGGCAACTTTAACAACCATGAAAATTAAATCCTGAAGCTTTATACATCATTTGGCACTTCGTTGTTTTTCCTCTTGTGACTTACTTGAAATAGTAGTCAGCACTACTCATTTTTATAAAATCCTACAGACTCTAAATACCTAACACTCAATTACAGGATGAAAGGAAGCATAAATTTAGAAAAAAGAACCTGAAACAGCAGTTGCATTGTAGTCACAATACTAAAGGTGGGGACATCACTGAAACAAGATGATGTTTTCTTTACAGAAGACCTGATCTGTTTCTCAAACAAGAGTTTTCAAATAAGTTAAGACTTCACCAACCATTTTCTTAACTACATTATGTAATTTCTTAAATTATGGTCCTGGTATTCACTACCTCTTTCAAGATCAGTTTCTTTTTAGGGCTTCAATATTCTGTCCACACAAGAATATGCTATACCATGCATTTAGGTGAGAAATTTGACTTCAGAAAAGGCAGGAGTAAAAAAAAAGGTTAGTCACATTCACTAGAATTCCCCAAATATTTCAAGGGGGAATTCATTGATTTGTCAAAGTAAACACTGTCTTATCAATGATAAAAATGACTTCTTGAGACCTATTTTATTCACCTTACATCAGATGATGTGGTTCTCCCCTATCACTTCTGTCATTTGGCTATGCCTGAACTGACCTTTCTAGAGGCAATACTTATCTGTGAATGACAGGAGAAACTATCTCCAGCAGGATGAATTTCCTTCTCTCTCTTCCTTTCTCTACACTTTGCCTACTTTCTGTCTGACTGTCTGACTCATTTTAGTTTCTCCTTTTTTTTTTCTCCATTTCTTTTTTTTGTTTATGATTCTATAGCTAACCTCTTCTTAACCGACCTTTGCAAACATTCCCTTTTAACCCATATTTTTAACCTTTTCAGTATCTACTTATTTGACATATTTTTCAATTTTTTTTCTTTTCAACATTCTCTCTCTTAATTTTATTTTTACCCTTTTCCATTTCATTCTCTCCTTCACTTTTGCACCTCTTCAAGCTCCTCTTCCAACCAAAGTTAAGAGAAAAATCCCACTGACTACAATATGAATATGCTCTAATGCAAGTATTTACCCCTGGATATACTACCAACCTGAGTGCATCCAACATAAGCAGCAATGGTTGGTGTTTACATGATTAGTATCAATGGTATTTCTTTGATGGAATGGTGTATAAACGATGGGACTGCACTCTACTACAATTACAGGTTCATGGTGCATTATGAGGAACATGAAGCAGAAATATAATGGAGACAGCAGCGACCTCACATATTTTATCTACATATATTGATTATTTTGGATTGTGGTAGGTATGTACAAGTGAAATTTATATATAACTCTTGGCATATATACTAGGAATAAACATTAAATTAGAAGTTATGTATGTGGGTAACCCAGTTCAACTTTAAGATTTGGATTCAGACTGGCATTAAAATTCTATCTTGAAAATTGTGATGTCTCTACAGATATACCAGTGATTTTCCTACTCTTCTTCAGTAAGAGGTTTGACATTAAAAAAAAAAAAGAAGAGTATTATCAGAGCAACATTTAAAAAAAATCATTACAGCATATTGCAGTATTTCATAAAGTAGAGTCAAGACATCGGGAGTGACATTTATATAATATTCTAATTGTTCTGTACATTTTTATACTTCTTTTTCTTTCATGTAACTATCATGACCATCAGAATTCTTTGGAAACAACTGCTTCAAGATTATTATTCTCATCTGCAAATATTTATAAAATATTTCCTGCCAAATCAAACAATATTTTTCATTTAGTATCTCAAGTTTTAATGATATGTTACTGGATGGCTTGAAAATAATTACAAAATAAGCATAGTAATGACAGACGCAAATATTTCATATAATGAAATTCTTTAAATTTCATTAAAATTTATTTCATGAAATATAATGAAATTTTACAGAATTTACAGATGTACTATGTAAGACATCCTTTTGAGGAATTACAACAAATATTTTCACAAAAATTAATTAGGCTTTAACAGAAGTATACAGGAGCATTCTTCAAGCAATTTGAAGAACCGAACACAAATAAAACTACAATATGTACATATTAGAAACTGTAATATTTAATAATCAAGAAGTTTCTAGATTGGAACTATTTTCAGAAGGAAGGAAAGAAGGCAGGAAGGAAGGAAATACAGCACAGAAGTACAAAAAAAACCCCTAACTTTTCTTACCAAATACAAATGAACAAAATCACAGTGAAAAAAATATTTTAAAAAATTAAAAAATAAAATAACTTTGCTGTCTAATACAAATGAGTCATACTTCTCATCCCCCAGGACCACAATTAATTCACAATTTTTAAGATATTTAGGGGAAAATAAATCCAACACTGATATAAAGTCCTAACTGCAAAGGGAAGAAACAAATCATTAACGCTATACTAAAAATACAGTCTTACCTAGAAGACAGTGAATATGGAACTTTCTCTAAAAATGCATATCTAATTATACAACACAAACTTGATCAGAACTTTGGAGCTAGCTTATTTTTAACCCTGTCTGAATTGTAACTGTAAAATACAAACCCCCTTTCTCAGTAAGCTCAGTGTGCTTACTGAAAAAAAGGAAGAGTTTCAAGAAGGAATGCATATCAATATATAATATATAACACGCTTTCATAAATTAACATGGCAGAATCTGTATGAAGAAGCTATCACAAATTCAGAATACAAATACAAGTATAATTTGGAGGTACAATGGAAGACAAGTAACCAGAAAATAATTTCAAACAGGTAATAACCACGGAGGAAAAATATATAAACCTTTGAAAAGATTTTGGTTGGCCTTAAAAAAAACCCAAAAACCAAAAAACAAACAAACAAAACCCAACAAAAAAACCAAACCAAAACAAACGATGTCAAAAATTGTTTTGTGCTGCAGAGATATCAAATCCTGGTTATTTAAGCCTAAAACAAGTGAGAATCTGGGCATAGGCATGCATGTAAGTTTGGCCTTTCCATTTTCAACTGCCTTAAAATGCAACAGTCAGGCTGACTAAGAGATTTTTCCTTGTTTGGAAAATGTTGTCCTGTCTCATTACAAAGAGCTACGAAGAGAACGTTCTGTAAAAGGATTCTCTCACAGGATTTCAAGGTTAGCTTTTTTGTTAGGTTGAGAGAGTTTGTGGTGAGAAACAGCACAGTTGAACTCAGGGATAAAATGTGTTCAATCCCTGAAACATCACCTAGAGTTGAGCTGAGAGCTGTGCCTCTCCAACAGCTGAGAGCATATAATAATGCTATCTTAAAAGAATGACATTTTTCAAGTATTTATGGTGGTAAAAGGAAGCTTAGTCAACAGAAATCGAAAGATGAAAATTATCTGTGATCCCTTGGATTCAAAAGGAAAAGGTGGGGAAATGGGAAAGCAGCTAATAATCTACCTTAAAGAGTAGATGATCTCTTTAAGATCCACGGAAAACAATCCCCCACTTACAAGACAACCACTCTGTTTGCTTGCACTGCCCGAGGGAGATAAATCCCATGTAGTTTATTTGCACTGAAGAAGTTCAAGAAGGGGAACAGTCTGAAGAGCACAGTGCTTCAATTCCCTAACTCCACATGTTGTCTGTGGTTTCAGCAGCAAAAACAATGGCTAAAAGCAATGAGGTTTCACATTTAAAATAGATGACAGAACACAGACCAAAACCTGGTTGGAAAAAAAGGTTTGACATATTTTTGAGGTTCAACAGTATTCTAGTGTGTAATGATACAGACGGGACTAATTTATCACAATCAGTACACCTTGAACTTACTTTCAGTACTACAATAAAAATAAAAATATGCTTATCTGGAGATGTTGGAGTCTCACTAAAAGAGAATTTTTCCAGAGAAGTAAAGGTACAGAAATTACTAAATTGATGTCTTGAAAAATCTAGTAAGTTTTGAATATCTTCTCATATAGCCATAAAACTGGATTACAGTAGAAAGTATCTATTATGAACAAACAATCATATGGATACAGTAGGAAACAATGAGGAGGAAAGAAGGGTTGGTCCATGTGAGTGCTCCAGTAGTACACAGCAACACAAGGCATCCTTACAAGTGGAATTTGGGCAAACCTAAGGCAGCAGGAATACCAGCTACACAAAGAACCACGTCATTGTTTCTGTCTGTATATGTTAACGAGTGTCTAGGGATGATTTATCTAGGGCATGGCATGGCTCACAAACAGTTAACCTAGTGAAAATTCTAAGGGAAGGAACATGAGCACTTCAAACCTGTCACAATAATCACATAACTGAACCTCTAGAGAAAGAGACAATGTTTCAGTTACTGAGCTCAACCCTCAGGCTCTCATGCATCAAATTCACAAACGAAAACAAACTGGATGGGGGATGGAAAGATTTGTGGTGCCAAAATGCCAAGATAATGTAGTGGACTCAAATAAATTTGCCAATAGTGAATACATAATCATAAAAAGATGTCTGAACGCCAACTAGGGCCATTCCTGTAAAACATAGCCAAGCAGAACATGAAAAAGAATGAATAATGGGCATGTTGATAGGAGATAACATGGGTGACTAGTCTGAAAAAATGCAACAGTTTTTGAAGCTAAATATGAGGTAAGCAGACCTACCAAGGTATCAGTTGTACTATCTTTATAAAAACTATAGAGAAGAGGACTTTTTAGGAGAGGAGGCAAAGGGGGGAAAAAGGAGATACTACTTAGGAGAGACACCAAAACAGGTAGGTTATAGCCTCTAAAGCATATAGAAGTTAAGAAAGATAATGTCAACAGCAGCATGTTTATAGTGGAATTACTTTTTCAAAATTAGAATTACTGATTTGAGTCCTTATTGTCACTTTCTGATAATATTTTTTGTGAGTTTCCTTTAAGAATCAATACTGAGAGATTACAGAATGATTGCTTTATTAGAAATGTTTACTTGGGTAATTTTTTGTTCTCTAAAGACTTCCTGTACCATTCAGTCTGGAGAATACTGGTGGCTCAGTTTTACTTGCAAAGTTACCATGAAAACATTTGCAATATATTACAATCCTGCAAGTGCTGGTACAGAATACAAAGACATTTAATAGGTCTGTTGTAGGGATTATTTACTTTAGAGATGTCTTGGCAAGTTTTTCATTTCATGCTCAGGCATACTCTTTACTCATTAAGTATATTTGGTGTTGCACACCATTTGCTTCTACTGACAAGCTCAGCAAGGCTAGAGGGCTGTTTGAACACCAGGGTGGATGGTTCTGAGAAGATTTTTCTAGAAAGATTATTTTTCCGAAGTAGAATGTTTTTTCTGTTTTAGACTATAAATGTGTAATGATGTTCTAAAAATTCAATAGACCGATTGTGACAACAAATTATTTACTTCCCAATACTGTATTTGTGTGGCTTTTTTCACAGGAGAGGTTCTATTGATTATAAACTCTTTTTAGATGACTGAGACAAACACATTATGTGTTCTTCTTAGAACAAATGTTTTATATAGGGTCTGATTGTATATTTTATCTTTTAACAGTTTGGAACAGAGTTATATTTTATGGAAACGGGTGGACTCATATATATCTATACGAGTTTTTCTATATATATTGAAGTTTTTAGTTAACAGTCAGGTAACTGATGATAACATCTAGGAAAGTAATATGTATGCAGAAACATTCCAAAGACGGCTTGGCAGAAAGTTGATAATTACTGAATTTGTGGTGGGAACCAATACAGGAGTCTAATTTAAAAACTCTTCTTCAAGGCAGCCAATTAAAGGGTTGGTTTATATATAGTGGGGCAATATTCACGTTTATTGTTCTGTAAAATCTGGTACAGCTGAGAATAGTGACAATGTAGTTGTTCTAACAGGAAAATAGAGATATATATTTCAATTTTTCAAAATTTTGGTCCTTTTAAAACTTCAAGCATGTGTCATCATGAGGTGACATATGGGCATATAATCTACTGTAGTGCTTCTACAGAGGCACTGCAGAATACAATGAGGCTGTTGGCCAATAGGCTCACTCTAATATGGAATCTGTGGAGAAAATCTCTTGTTCTCTGTGGAAAACTTCTTTTTGCATTTGTGTCAGACTCAGTTAAACAGTCCTCATGGTTTGTGATCATAATTGTATCTTTTGCTGTTTCTGGCTTAACCACTACTTGGGCATTAAATCTAAAGCACTTGTCTCAGTGACAGTTTTTGACTGTGGTATTTGTTGCTGGTTATTACAAAGACAAATCTAAGCCTGTCACTATAACAGTTGAAGGTGCAATACAGCCTAATGTAACATTTTTAAACCTATGCTTTTATGATACTGGTCATCTCCTGGCATTTGTGATATGAAACAATAGCGCTGGAAATGTCTTAAAAATATATTTTTTAGAAGAAAGTGATGAAAAAAATGCTCTTGTTCTCTTCCTAACAATTATTATTCCTGTGTTTCTTAGGTGAGAAACACTCATCTCTGCCAAGAACAGAACTGATTATGTCGTTCAGCCTGCTAAGCTTGTAGAATAAAGAGAAGGTGAATAAGATATCCAGTGTAGAATACCACAATTCAAAGAAAAGTGGGATTAATTATGAATATGGTTATTTTTTTGGTACAGTTGCTTCCTTTTTTATTATTTTTCCTTAAAACAAAGTTTTAAAACAGATTTTTGGCATCATCTTCTCTTAAAGAACTCTGCTCAGACTGGAGAAGAAGTACAGTACATCCAAGACAGTGGATTAAGTCCCTTGAAACAATGGGACTAGCAAGCAGAGACCGGTGAGATTTACAGGTTTAAATTGTGATGTCCACTTTTTGGGACACCATGAAAGAAAAGTATCAGTCATTTATTTGTCCAAAGCTTATAAGCGTTCAAAATACACTAAGTGTTACTGCTATACTGTTGATGCTATGTTAAAGATTTTTCATTTGGGTAGAAGGTACCAAAATGAGCATGTCATCAAGGTTACTGTATCACTGGGAAAATCAATCCACCAACACCACATGTTCCTGAAGAGATTAATCTGGACTTCAAAACATTATGCTGAATATTTTCTTGTCTTGCAATTGGCTTAGTATGACTTAGAAAACTAGGAGCCCTTTGATTACAGATATAACTACAAAGAGGGTCTCCCTTTTCACACTAAGCAATTTTCAAAACCATGAAGCATTCCTTTGGACTTGATGGGGGCTAGGTGAAAAAAAAGGTTTACAAAAAAGGATAAGTAGGAACAGGATTTTAATTTAAATAAAACCCTTCAGATACCAAAGGACTGTGCCTAGAAAAATCAAGGCAATGGTTAGGAGAACTGGAAATATGACTGCCAGCACACTCAGTCATGCATTACACGTGTTCAGTTGCTTGGAAAGTAGGATATTCAACCAAGGGAACAAACGGTTACCTCAAATGGGCTGCTCATAGTAAGCAAGCAACATATGATTCATCTTCATCACTAAATCCCAGGCACAACTTCCATTAATATCAATATTACAAGCTTTACACTCATAAACTAATATGTTTTACACAGAATTTAGGTATATGAGCAGAACTCAATGGGATTCCTCCCACATACAGAAGTAAATTCACACATAACTGCTCACAGACTTAGTACAATAATAACACATTTCTGTAAGACTGCTAAATGGCAGGCCATCAGCCTTCACATGTGTCATTATTGGGAAAACATTCATATCTGCAAATAATTAAGCTGTAATTACAGGCTTAAAGTTTTATTAACATATTGAAAAATAGTTTGGTTTATCAGTAAACATAAGGTTACTTACGTTGAGCATACAGTAAGGCTTCAGAAAGCTGACAGAAAAAGGTAGAAACCCGAACCACAAAAGCATGAGAGCTTCTTTCTCTTAGATAAGGAAAAAATGCCCCCTTACCTGGGCACATGGGAGATATCTCTCACTTTAAAGCACACTGCATATAAGCAAAAACAATCCAGAGAGCAAGGACATCCTCACTCACACTCGAATAAACTCTCTAACCACACTGAAGTTAATATCTTCTTTTGTCCACCACTTTTGAATCATGATTTTAAACCAAAGTAAGAAGTACCCTTTCTACACCCCTTGCAGACTAAGATTTGGGAACTGTGAACTCTTGATCAAATGTGCAGGTTTCAGAGCGCCTAGACTTAATTTTAGCATTTTTCTAAGCATGCCATGACTGCCATCCTTATCTCCTTATATTTAAGGTTATCTGGGGAGCATGGTTTAGGTTTGCATATTCTTAAATCTGAATTATTTCTGAAC